>NW_016107343.1:4127069-4183572 GCF_001604975.1 Cebus imitator | reverse complement strand
CCAGCTAATGTTTTGTATTTTTAGTAGAGACGGGGTTTCACCATGTTGACCAGGATGGTCTCGATCTCTTGACCTCGTGATCCACCCGCCTCGGCCTCCCAAAGTGCTAGGATTACAGGCTTGAGCCACCACGCCCGGCCTACCAACACTTCATATGGTCAACTTTTCTCATGTTAGTCATTCTAATAGATACGAAGTGGTATCTCATTGTGGTTTTGATTTACATTTTTGTAATGTTTAATGATGTTGATCATTAATTTTTATTACTTATTTTCCATCCATATATCTCCTTTGGTAAATGTCTTCAAATCTTTTACTCATTAAAAAATGTGTGATTTGTTTTAGTATGGAGTTTATAAAGCTCTGTATTTATCCTGGATAAGTCTTTTACAGATATATTCTAAGATTTTCTCTCCATCCAGGGCATGTCTTTTCATTCAACAATATCTTTCAAAGAGCAGGAGTTTTTAATTTCAATGAAGGCCAATTAATTAACTTGTTCTTTTATGGGTTATGTTTTTGATATCATATCTGAGAAATCTTTGCCTAACCCCAGGTCACAAAATATCTTCTTTTATGTTTTCTTACAGAAGTTTTATCGTTTTAGATATTACATTTATGACTGTGACTCATTCTGAATTAAGTTTTGTATATGGTGTGATGTGTGGATTGAAGTTACATTTTTGGCTATGGATGTCCAGTTGTTTAAGTACCATTTGTTTAAGACTACTCCACTGAATTTCTTTTGGGTATTTGTCAATGTGGGTGTGGGGGGATAATCATTTCTTCACCCATTAGAAAGTTTACAGCTGAGGCACTTATAATAGCAGATGAACAAGAGAAAAGCTTAACAACATTTATTCTATGATTTAATATGTTTTATGTGACATGGGAGTCTTCAGAAATAAAGAGCCAAAGATATGGGAAACCTGTGTACTTTTATGCTTAGGTTTGGTGAAGAGCAGAGAGCTACAGAGAAGTGTGATTGGACAGTGGGTATGATCTAATGATAACAAATTGGGGAGAATTTATCAAGACCTGATTGTTCAGATACTGCTCTGTGTCCCTGTGTTTCAGAGATAAGGACATTGACTAAGACATAATTCTGGGAAGGGTCAGCTAAATTTTATGGCCTGCTTCAGGGGAGAAAGGGCAAGAGGAAGGTAAGAGTGACCTTCCTGCTTCTGCTGTTTTCTCAAATGCCAAGTGCCATATTCTGGGCAAGCGTGTTCTCCATGCCATCATCAAAACTGTTGTCCACTGACAAAGACTCTTAGCATGGCCAAATGTAGGTTTCTGAAGCTTCTCCTAGGACCACGTATGCCCTTCTTTGTAAAATTCAGTTTTAGCAAATAAAGCTGCTGAGGCAGTTTAGCAAGAATCTCCCACCCTCTATACCTGATCACCCTTGATATCTGATCATAATTCTTCACTCCCCACCCTTGTTATCTGATCACACTAGCCTGCATTCAGCAGGGATCCTGTTAGGTTGGTTCAGCCAAAAATTCTCCTGAACTTTGTGTCTCTGCTTAGCAATTTTCCATCCACTGGCCCCCTTCCTCCCTAGCTATAAATCCCTATGTATCCCTGGTATATTCAGATCCCGCTATTATACCAGGATCTCTCTTCCCCTATTGCAATAGTGCTAAATAAAACTTGTTTTCACCACTTTCACATCTGTCCTGTTCTGGTTTTCTTTGACACCATTGGTGGGGCACAGAGAATGAAATCCCAAAGTGTGATATTTTGGCATGCTGAATTAAAGGAAACTGGGAGGACTTAGGAGCTGCCTCAGAACAAAGGACTTTCTTTCTCTTGTTTCTCTCCTCCCAGTTTACTAAACGCAGGGAGTGGGTATCTCTGGGAGTTCCCTTATCTGACTGAGGAAAACTGTTCCCAAAAGAAATGCAATAGGCTAGCCATGGTGGATTACAACTGTAATCCTAACACCTTGGAGGCTGAGGCAGGTGGATTGCTTGAGCTCAGGCATTTGAGACCAGCCTGGGCAACATGGGAAAACCTCATCTCTACAAAAAAAACAAAAATTAGCTGGGTGTGGTGGCTCATGCCTGTAGTCCCAGCTACTTGGGAGGCTGAGGTAGGAGGATTGCTTGAGCCTGGGAGGTTGAGGTTGAGGCTGTGGCTGCAGAGAGCTGTGATCATGCCATTGCACTCCAGCCAGACTTTGTTAATAAATAAATAAATATAAAGGAAAAATATGGAATTGTCTTAAGCTCCTGTCCCTGGGAATCTCATCAAATAACCAGGGAAGATTAACCACTGAAGAAGAGAAAAAACTAAAAGTTGTCACCACACCCAGACAGACTTATCATCAATTCTTCTGAGAGATTACCTTTGAGACTCTGTTAGCATAATAAGACAACCTTTGTTCATAGTGAAGTTCTGTCCCTCACCTTCCCACCACCTCCGCCAGAGCTCAGAACTTTGTCCCAAGCCATTGTCTGTTCTTTGGGCTCATTCAATTTCCCTGAAAATTCATTTACTACTCCTCAAAATTTCCTCTATTCCCCCATTTCCATCTCTCCTATGAAGAGGGTATTTAAGCCTCAACCATCTGGCCCTTCTTTGAGTCTCATATTATGTATTGCTTCTGTCCTTATACATGTTAACACGTTTGTGTGTCTTTTCACTTGATAATCTGTCTATTGTTAGTTTGTTTTAGCAGACTTGAACTTTCAGAGGGAGAGGGAAAAATTACCTTTGCCCTTGTACCATGTATGTGTGAATGTTAGAAATACTTTTAGGTACTCTTTCAATTATAAAACAAGTAATGTATTTAAAGCTGTACATTGTAGAAATTCTGAGATAATTTTTTAAAAAAGTTTCAGCCAACAAATGCTCATAAACAAACATAATAAACTTTCCTGTTGACTATTTGTGTCAATATTTACAAAGGCATGATTGCTTTGCTTTTATTAATACTTTGGCTGGAATGAGTCATGAAAACCACACCTAGTTGAGCCTTGGGGAAACATACCTCAGCATTTTATAAATGCTGCACAGTAAAATTTTGATATTAAGTTCAGGACCTTTCCAATTCCTTTAACCCTCTCACTTCTCCACCTCACATTTGAATTATAGCTAGGACTTTCTCTGTGCATTGCCCTTAGGGTAGGGGACCATGCAGAGAGAACAAAGAGTCCCTTTCCTGGCTTTTGAGCTCTTAAGTAGCCTTTTGTAAATCTATTGTAGAGGCAATGGTATTGAGAGCCATGGATTTCAATTCTAAGGGCAAGGTGCTTGAGAGAAAAAAGGGTACTTTTGAATTTCAAAAGCTTGGCTTTAAATATCAAAAGCAAAAGCCAGAGGGCTCAGAGCATAGGTTTTATGCCATAAACCAGACTGTGAAGAACAGTCTCTTTTCCAGCCCAGAAAGAGATAAGATTTCAACATAGGGGTGAGGTGGGGATAGAGGAGGGAGAATTGAACTTGGTTCAAGTTTAAATTGGTAGGTCCCTGAGAAAATGCTTAGGGCTCCATCCCACTGGGTCCTGGCCTGGAGCATAGCCAGCAGCCCAGACAGGCTGGAGGGGAAGAGGGTTCTCAAGGAGAAGAGCTATTGTCTAACCACCCAGAGCATAGCCTTGTGTACCTAAGGACCACACCTAAGCAGTGTGGAAAATGAGGCTGGAGGTGTCTAGGCCTGATGAGTCCCTGGTAGCTTCTCAGAATCTTTATACCCCAATTTGGGGTTCGTAAAGAGCCAAGAATTCTTGTACTCCCCAAAAAGGGTCTGGTGGTGTCCATGAGGGCTGGTGACCTGGAAAAGGCATTCTGATTGGGATGACAATGATGCAGAACCTAGAGTTGACAACAGAGTGTGATTGCTGAAATACAAGAAAGAGAGAAGAACTTAGTCCCCTTCTCCCAACGCCAGCATCCCAGAGGTAGCCGGATCCTGTCGGAGTTAGAAAAAGTTGCAATACTAAAGAAAATGAAGTGTTGTGATTATTGCTGATGTCCCGCAGTTCTGAAGGGAGACTGTGTTTACAACTCAAAATACTAGTAGGTTGGGTACACTGGCTCACGCCTGTAATCCCAGCACTTTGGGAGGCCGAGGTGGGTGGATCCCCTGAGGTCAGGAGTTTGAGATCAGCCTGGGCAGCATGGCGAAACCCCATCTCTACTAAAAATACAAAAATTAGCTGGGCATGGCAGCAGGTGCCTGTAATCCCAGCTACTTGGGAGACTGAGGCAGAGGAATCACTTGAACCCGGGAAGCAGAGGTTGCAGTGAGCCAAGATCACTTCACTATACACCAGCCTTGGCAACAGAGCTAGATGCCATCACAGAAAAAAAAAAGAAAGAAAAAAAAAGAAAAAGAAAAAATGTCAGTAAGATTTTCTTTTATTTACTTATATTTTGAGATGCATTCTCCCCCAGTTGCTCAGACTGGAGTGCAGTGGTGCTATCTCAGCTCATTGTAACCTCTGTCTCCTGGGTTCAAGCAATTCTCATGCCTTAGCCTTCCCAGTAGCTAAGATTACAAGGCATGAGCCACCACACCCAGCTAATTTTTGTATTTCTAGTGGAGATGGGGTTTCACCATGTCGGTCAGGCTGGTCTTGAACTCCTGACTTCAGGTGATCTGCCTGCCTCAGCCTCCCAAAGTGTTGGGATTACAGGCATGAGCCACTATGTCCAGCAGCTATTTAGAGAGCTTGTTGACAGTGGGACTAGATTGATCCCCTCAGCCCTTGGGGTGGTAGAGTGGGGTCTGGGGGATGTTGGAGCCCCATAGCAGTGCCCCCAGCCTTGGGTAGCTTTGTCCATTTATTTCAGTGTAGTATATAAATATTATCATTTTCTCTTTGTGTTTTGATAGAAAGAATATTGGGAAGTGACTTGATTACAACAGTCCTTCCTTCTCTGCAGAGGATCAGTTCCAAGCCCCCAGTTCCAAGCCTGAAACCATGGATAGTACCAAACTTGATAATGTCAATTGGAACATGTTTTCATTCATGTCTTCCACCCATAAACTTAATGCCTTTTCCATCTTAACTAAGAACTTATCATGCTCTATGGTCGTAACTTTTGCAATTTGAGGTGTGATATCAAAACTAGCATGAATTTATTTTTCATTCTCTACAATTTCATGGACAGCAGATTCACTCTTGCCATAGATCTTAGCGACCTCAGCATACGGTTTTTTTCTTTCATTATTAGGTTGAGAACTCTCAGCTTTTCACTTAAAGGAAGCACTTTATGGCTACTCGTTGGCATTTCTGAATGGCCAGAGTCAGTACTCTTATGCTTTGGAGCTGCTATTAAGTAAAATGAGGGTAATTTGAACACAAGCACTGTGATACCATGACAGTTGATCTGACAACTGAGACAGCTGCTGAGTGACTAACAGGCAGGTAGTGTAGTCAATGTGGATACACTCCTGGATCCACAATATGTATCCAGACTGGACAAAGGGATGCTTCACGTCTTAGGCAGGATAGTGCAAGATTTCATCATGTTCCTTAAGTCAGAATGGTGTGTGCAATTTAAAACGTATGAATTGTTTATTTCTGGAATTTTCCATTTAATATTTTCAGATCTCAGTTGACTGTGAGTAATTGAAAACATGGAAAGTAAAACTGTGGAAAAGGGGGGACTACTGTAGTTTTCTACTGCTGTGTAACAAATTACCACAAACTTAGTGACTTAAAACAATACCTCCTTTTTTTTTTTTTTTTCTCACAACTTCTATAGAATAGGAGTCAGGGGATGAACCCTTGCTCTTTAACTGGGTTCTCTGCTCAGGGGCTCACAAGGCTGAGGTTAAGGTGTCTGCTGCATACTGTTCTCATCTAGAGCTTGGGATCTCCTTCCAAGATGTTAACAACATTTAGTTCCTCGTGGTTGCAGGACTGACATTCCCATTTTCTTGCTGATAGGTGACCCAGGGTCCTTCTCAGCTCCTAGAGGCCACCCTCAAGTCTCAGTTACATGGCCCTTCACCGCACAATAATTTCGTAGCTAAACCAGTACCAGAATACATATTTGGTCTGCTTGCCATGAAAGAGTTTCATGTAATATGTCATACTCAAAGGAGTGACTATCCCATCTTATTTACAGGTCTTGCTTACACCCAAGGGGAGGGTATTATATAAGGTGTGTAGCAGGGGGCAGAATCTTGGGGGCTGTCTTAGAACTCTACCTATCACAACCACCACACTATGGGACATGCTTAGGGCCAAGATTATATCCATGAGCAAAGGGAAAACTGCCCCTGTGAAATAAATAATAAATGGAAAATGAAAAACAAACATAAGTTATGTTATGATTATATCCTATGAATTATTCTTGTTCAGTGATCCAGTTACCTACAAACTAAATGTTTTCACTTGGGGTTGGTTTTCATGAGTTTGTTAGAGCCAGTGAATTGTAAGTATCCAGTGATTCAACGAAAACAGGAAGGGCTGCAGACTTTTTCTTTCTCTACTGGATGGACTTCAGGGAGGCAATTTGATTGGTGACAATGGATGGGGAACTTTCCTTAAGTCACAGTCTGTTTTCACTGTAAGACATCAGATCAGCAGGACTCATTTTTTGAGCACCAGTCATGATCCTGCTAATCAAAACAGGATGTAAAAAAGAAACCAGCCCAAACCAGCTAGGACTAGGAATTATAAAGCATTTTCATGAGAAACCCCCATCAGCACCATGACAGTTTACAAATGCCATGGCACCAACCTGGAAATTACCTTTTATAGTTCTGGGAACTCCCCACCACTTTTCCAGAAAGTTTATGAATAACCCATGCCTTAATTATCATATAATTAAGAGTGGGTTTAAATATAACTAGCCAGCAATCCACCAGTGCTACTCTGGTCCATTCTGCCTATGGGCTAGCCCTGCTCTATCTATGGAGCAGACATTTTGCTGTATACTGTTGCTCAAATAAACTTGCTTTGTTTCACTGTCAGCTTGCTCTTAAATTCTTTCCTAAGTAAAGCCAAGAACCCTCTTGGGCTAAGCCCCAATTTTGGGGTTTGCCTGCATCACATGGAGTGCATACTTATTTGGTATGCCTTTGAAAGTCATTGCAGGGACAGGTTTTAAAGCCATGCCTAAGTCACCTTTTGGATTATCTATCAGTGCATGTATCAGTTGAACTTTGGGGAAATATGCCTAATTCTTCTAGATGCATAGATTAAGTTCTGGGCATTCTGGTACAGGGCACTATTGAGGTTTACACATAGCATAGTGAAAAATACATCAGAATCACAAACCTTAAGCCCTGGCTTCCAGTTCCAGGTCTGTCTACCTGTGGCTGGCTGGGTGACTGTGAATAAATTACTCCCCCCTCTGAGAATCTGTAAAATAATAAGTGAAGACATAATGTTCTCTGAGGGCTCTGCTATGTCCTTGGTACTGAGGGCATCCTGGATTTTCCAAAGATCTGAAATAAGTGATCCCCCAGACTGTCCAAACATTCTAAGGAGCACTTGTCTCTAGATAAGTTAATACTCATCCTAAAACAGGCAGACTTGGCTCTTCTGTTTATGAATTCTCTATAAAAAGACACCATAGCCTTTTCCTCTCATCTATTGTGCTCCACTGTCACCCATCCCAAAGATGATTTCCCATTTTCTCACCAATGCCACCTGGCCATCTTATGACACTGTGATAGGATGCAGCTGTACTACCATCTAAATTGGTACCTGGCAATGCAGTCACATTGGTAGCTGCCTAAGTTGATTGGGCAAGTTGGAACAGGGGAGATTACTTATTAGACAATTTTTTTTCTGACTAACATTCCCTGAGTATCTCCTGTACAAGGAACACTAGCTTAGGTTCTGATAGATACAAATATAAATATAAAATAGTGGCTTTTGTTCTTACGGAGCTTCTAATCTCAGAGAGCAGTGAAGCAGAGCATCAGAATGAGCTTCCATGACTCCCCAGATACATTTAACTCCACAGAGAGGACTATTGCCAGGAATTGCCATCCATTCTGAGATTTATGGGAGCTCATGGTTAGCAAGATGGACAGAGCACTTGGTCTTTAGTGAGCCACCTTTATTCCTGTGATGATCTCTTTGATACCTCAAGTTGACTAGGCTACAGTTCTCAGTTATTCAAACACTAATCTAGGTGTTGCTGTGAAGGTATTTTGTAGGTATGACTAAAATCCATAATTAGGTAACTTTAAATTAAGAAAATTATTTAAGGTAATCTGGGGAGGCATGGTTCAATTAGTTGAAAGGCCTTAAAGGCTGGACTGAAGCTTCCCTGAGAGAAGAAAACATTCTGCCTGTGGACTGTAGCCTCAGCCCATACCCAAGAGTTCTGGGCTGCCCTTTTTGATAGTCAGTCCTTGCCCAGCCAGACCTCACACTTATATATCATTATAGGATAATTCCTTGCAACATGTCTTTTAACATATATCTCCTACTGGCTCTGCTTCTCTAGTTGAATGCTGACGAATGTAGATTTTGGTACCAAGAGTGGGGTGAATGTAGTTGCATTTTGCTTGTAGGATGGAATGTGTCTTTGGGGATCAGAGAGAAGTCTGGCCTGCAGAATAATGCTCCTTTCAGAGATGTCCACATCCTAATCACTGAGACCTGTGAATATGTTACCTTATACAGCAAAGGGGAATCAAGCTTGCACATGGAATTAAGGCTGCTAATTAGTCGACCTTAAAATAGGGAGATTATCCTGGGTTATTCAGACAGACCCAATATAATCACAAAGACCCAATATAATCACAAGGACCCTAAAGGAGGCGGAAGAGAGGGAACCAGAGAGATGGCAGTGGGAGCAGGATTCAGTCCAATGTTGTTGCTGACTTTGAAGATGACGAAGCTGAGGAAAGTGGACAGCTTCCAGGAGCTTCAAAAGTCCAGGGAACAAATTCTTTCCTAGAACTTGCAGAAGGGAACATAGCCCACATTTTAGTCCAGTAAAATGCATTTTGAACTGTAAGATAACAAATTTGCTTTGTTTTAAGCCACTAAATTTGTGGTAATTTGCAGAGCAGCCACAGAAAGCTAATACAACCCCCAGTCCCCATCCCTTCCAGGAGTGGGTCATCAATTGCTGAGCCACTGATATGGTTTGGCCGTGTCATCACCCAAATCTCATGTTGAATTGTAGCTCCCACAATTCCCATGTGTTGTGGGAGGAGTCTGGTGGGAGGTAATTGAATCATGGGGGTGGGTCTTTGCCATGCTATTCTTGTGATAGTAAGTCTCTTCTCTTGTTTGCTGCCATGTGAGATGTGCCTTTCACCTTCTGCCATGATTGTGAGGCCACCCCAGCCATGTGGAACTGTGAGTCCATTAAACCTCTTCCTTTTGTTAATTGCTCAGACTTGGGTATGTCTTTAGCAGCAGCGTGAAAATTGCCCAGACTTGGGTATGTCTTTTGCAGCAGCATGACCAAACAGCCACCAACATGTGGACCTGGAATTTGTTCTTTCCCTGCTGCCTCACAGGTCAGCAAGTTCGCCATCACCCTTGGCCTCACCCACCCCAGCATCTTCAGTCCCAGGGCGCTCAGTGCAGCCCTCACCAATTGATGCAGCCCCACCCCACCCCACCCCCGCAGTCTGGACAAATCTGGAAAGACCCAGAGTCTGCAGCCTGTCTGTGAGTGGCACCGTCTTCTTTACCTTCCCCACCAAGACAGTTTCCACTCCAGATGCTCTATTTATAGTTTATTGATGCCCACAAGACACTTAGAGAAATTATACAATGCTGCCTTTATAATTTTTTTAAAGTGCTTCATTCCCTCTCCAAGTTTATGAGTCCATAGGGATAGCTTAGCTTTATAACCTCATATTATTATTTTGTCAATTGGTTATCTGAAGCAAATGTTTCGTCAGCTTCATCTACTTCCTCTTTTAGAAGAATGCATCAAATACAAGTTTACAATATTCTTTGGAAAAAATTTCTTCCTATACTCAGGGCCTAAAGAAAACTTGGCAACTGTCTAGAAGGAGATCAAGCAGGAGAAAAAGGCAATTTCATTTTCTTCCTTTTCCTCTTTCCTTCTTCATCTCTCCCTTCCTTCTCCCTACTCTTCCTCTCTCCTTCCTGCCCTCCCTCCCTCCCTTCCCTCCTTCCTTCCCTGCTTTTTTCCTTTCTTTCTTCCTCCCCTCCTTTAACAAATATTGATAAAGTTCCAACTTGGTTCTGGTACTGTTGTAGGAAATGGTACTTGTATTAGTTTCTTAAGACTGCTGTAACAAAGTACCACAAAACAGCAGAAATATATTCTCTCATAGCTTTGGAAACCAGAAGTCCAATATTAAGGTTTTGGCAAGGCCATGCTGCCTCAGATCTGGGTAGAATCTTTCCTTGCCTCTACTTAGCTCCTTGTGGTGGCTGGTAATCCTCAGCTGCAGCTCTGTCACAGCAATCCCTGTCTCCACTATCACATGTCCTTCTCCTCTGTGTGTGTGTGTGTGTGTGTGAGTGTGAGTGTCTGTCTTTGTATTGTCTTTTCTTTGTGCAAGTCTGTGGCCAAATTTCTCTCTTCTTATAAGGACACCAATTATATTGGATTAGGGATCCACTCTACCCCAGAAAGACAACATCTTAACTTCTATATCTGCAAAAATATAGAAATGTTGGTGGCTTGGATTAAGGGATAAGAGTGAGGCAGTAGGGAGAAGTGGAAGTAGACAGGTTTGAAACCATGAAGGAGGCAGCGTGCCCAGAATTTGGTGGTCAATTAGATGAGGTAAGAGAGGAGAAAAGTCAAGGATACCCAGGTTTCTAGCTTAGACGACTGGGCAGAAGCCAAAGCAGGAGGCAGCTCCTCTCTTTCCTCTTCATTCACCTACTGTATTTCAAGCACGATGCTGAACATGTTACATAGGGTATCTCATTTAATCCTCATTTCTTTCTTAGTGGTGAACAAAAAAAAAATGGTAGGCCTTACAGTCAATGGTATCTTAGATTTAATAAAATGTAAAATTACCCCTTTTTGCAGATAACGAAGCTGCAGTTCAGAGAGATTTGTTACATAGGTTGTCTCATTTAATCCTCGTTACATAGGTTGTCTCATTTAATTCTTGCAACAACCCTGTGAGGTGGTTTTATTAGCCGTTCTCCACAGATAAGGAACCATCCTGACAGAGTAACAACAGTGACAGTTATGATCCATTGAGCTTCTAGCCAGGCGCTGGGCAACATGCTTTATGTATGAATGTCACAGCCACCCAGCAAGGTATGTGCCCACACATTAGAGGTTCAGAAACGCTCCCCAGGACCCATGGCTACAATCCCCCTTGGACCTCTTTGCTTCCATCACTTACAGGACAAAGGCCAGTCTCCTGGGCCTGCGCCAGGTCTCTCCAGGGCTTCCTCCAACTCTACTCATTGCTCAGTCACCTTTGCTTTTCCTCTTTCTCCAGCAACACTGAGCCACTGATTTCTCAGAAACACTGCTGGCAGGATTAGGACTGGGAGGAGACAGATAAGGTCCCTAGAGTACAAAATTTAAGGAGGCACTCACTCGTCAGGGTTGGCCCCTGAGGAGGAGAGCATCTTCTTGCCCCCTTGGTTTCCAGCCCTGCCACGTGGCTTCTCCACGCTTCAGCTCTTATTTCTCCTCCAGGAGTATCCTCTCCTTTCCCTCTTTGCAACCTCAGTTTAGCTCATGGTCACCCTTCATAGTCAGCTAAGAGATGACCTCTTCCAAGAAACCTTCCTTCCCTGACCACCTCCCTCCTCTTGGGCTAGGATGGGTGTCCTTGCTTAGCACTCCTGTAATATCAGGTTTATGTATCTATCATTGCACTGCCACAAAAAAGGACTGTTATTTCTTGCTGTGTGTGTTTTCCCCACTAGACTGTGATCCTTAAGGGCAGTCTTATTTATCTATGTTTTCTCATCAGTTAGCAAGTGCTTGGTATACAGTGGGTGATTATTGTTTGTAGAATTAACTGTTACTGGATGAATTGTGTATCTGTCAAACTCATGTTGAAGTCCCAACCCCCTGGTACCTTGTAATGTGACTGTGTTTGGAGATAGAGCCTTGAAGGAAGTGATTGAAGTAAAATGAGGTCTATAGGGTGGTTGTAATCCCGTCTGACTGGTGTCCTTATAAAAAGCAGAGGCCGGTTGCTGTGGTTCACGCCTATAATCTCAGTGCCTTGGGAGGCCAGGGTGGGCAGATCAGGAGTTTGAGACCAGCCTGGCCAACATAGTGAAACGTCGTCTCTACTAAAAATACAAAAATTAGGCACGGTGGTGCACTAGTCCCAGCTACTCAGCAGGCTGAGGCAGGGGAATTGCTTAATTTGGGAGGTGGAGGTTGCAGTGGGCTGAGATTGCATCATTGCACTCCAGCCTGGACAACAGAGTGAGATTCAGTCTCAAAATCAAAACCAACAAAACAAAACAGAACAAACAAAAAAAGCATGGAGGTTTGGACACAGACACAAAGGAAAGCGCATGTGAAGACACAGGGAATAGAGGGCCACTTACAAGCCAAGGAGAGAGGCCTCCGAAGAAGTCAACCCTGCTGACACCTTGATCTTGGAAGTTTAGACTCCAAAACTGTGAAAAAATACATTTCTGTTGTTTAAACTACTCAGCTGGTGGTATTTTGTTGTGGCAACCCTAGCAAACAAACGCATTAACCAAGGAACCAGGCAGCAGGTCTCCAATGTCGTGCACAGGCCTCACGTTGCCTAAATTGTTTCTGTTTATTTCTTACCAGCATCTCTCTCCCTAATTGGTTGTCTACTCTAGAGGAAAGAAGTGTGTGTTTGTATCTCTCCCATGCAGGACTCAGCATCTGATTCTGATTGTTCATAAACTTGTTGCTCAATATATGCTTCCAACTTCTGCCTTGTTCAGAAATGGGGATGGTTCCCGTCTGGTCACTGGGATAGTGTTCCAGTGTCATCAGATGAAGCTCTAGCCAAGCTGTAGGAGATGGTACCTGTGAGTCTCAGGAAGCCCTGACCTTGGCTCTGCCCAGGCTCTCCCATTGTACTCATGCAAGGGGTCAGGAAGAGGGGCAGCAGAGGCCTCGGGCCCTGGACTCATCACCATCCCATGGCCTGGCAGCATGAAATGTACCTGTCACAGAGGTGAGACTGTTATACATGAGAACTTCACAGCTTACTCATCATTCACTTATTCAGAAGTATTCATTGCAAATCTATTATGTGCTGCACTCTTCCGGGCACCCGGGATGTGGCGGTGAAGGAGACAGACCAGCTGTCTTTGGGTTTCCTTCCGATTCCAGTGCAATCAAGATCTTTACCACCATCGACATTCCAATAATAAACATCACCCCTGCTCTCACAGAGCTTCAGAATTTACAGAGTGTGTTGATGCTCATTAGCCTACTTGATCGTCTCCAAAACTGTGGGCAGTAAGAATTATTATTATCATCTTTCATAGATGCTCACAATGACACTTTCTTCCTCATTTTAACATCTCTGTCATCAGGGTGGGTCTTACAGGGGATAGCCTGCTATAATTAAATTGGTGGCCCTTATTTTCTTTCCTAGTGTTCAATAAAAGAAAGGTAGGTCTTTCTTTTATTGAATCTGTGGTGTCTTTGATTTAATAAAACACAAAACTATCCCTGTTTTGCAGATAATGAAGCTTTAATTCGGAGAGTTTTGGTGGCATTTCAAAGTCATATGCAACGTTGTCTTCTATGCAGGCAGAGGAGCCCTGGAAAAATCCGGGCTATGGAAGAAGCCATGGTACCCCTGACAGTGTGGCTCTCAGGGGACTCCTTTACCAAGAACACCACAGCTGGCTGTTGTCATTTTCCTACAGGGAAAGGAATCTCTGCCCTGTCCCAGGATGAACTTCAAAGGGAGCTGTCCTCCCCTGACTCCATCTCACTCCAGGGGAGCAGCAGGAGAGTGGCGAAGACCAGTCGAGCATATCTGGGATCAAAAGAGCCCCCTTCTCTCCAGAGCACCCAGGGGGCTTGTGTAAGCTCCCTTTCTGGTCTGCTTTGAGTGAGCCGTTGACAAAATATATCTGGGGGAGGAGGAAGCCTCTGTGATCGGCTGTCACCTCCTCTAATCATCTCTGATGCATTTTCTCTCTTCATAACCCACGTGGTGTCAACCCTTTGCCTGCATGATCTATAAGCAAGGAAGACATCCTATCTGGAGACAGAGACCTCAAGAGGAGGCGTAAGAGGAGGCTGCTGGAGGGAAAGTGGGAACTAGAAGTTGGCATTGACTCGTCTTTGTCCCATGTCTAATTTTCAGAGCTGAACCCCTGACCCCAAAGCTAGGTATAAGGTGACCCCAGCAAGCACAATGAAAGCACTGCTCAGTCTCCAGCACTTTGCCACACACACACACACACACACACACACACGGGTGTTTGGGTGAATCTCTTTCCTTCTTAGCTGGAACTCTCTGCCTGGTTAGCAGTAACACGTGTTGAGATTTGCAACTCTCTCCTTGGATTTCCCATAGACGATATGACACCCCAAGAGGTTACCTTATCCATATCCATTCCTTCACCTCCATTTATCTCTAGCCCACCATCGGCTCTAGGGTTCCTCCAGAAGAATTCACAAATTCCATAGTCTGATATTCAACTTCCCTTAAAATCTAGCCCTGATCCCTGTCCCCAAATATAATAAGTGGTACTCTTTAATCTGAATATCATACTCCAACAGAATACATTATCTAACTGGGCCAGAGATACACTATAGAAAATTCTGCTTCTGTATCTTTTCTCACTTCATGCCCCTCCCACTTGCAGCCTTTAGAGTTCAACTCAAGTTCCACCTGCTCCATGAAGCCCCTTCCTGGGCTCAGCCTCTTGCTGGCCCTGCCCACAGCCGCTGCTTGCCCCTTGTGGGATGGGGAGCCATGCAGGGCCAGAGCGAATCAATGAGTGAGGTGCACTGCTCTAAGGGGCCCCAAGGAGAGCCGCTGCATTCTATTTGCTGATTCCCCTTTGATGGTATGTGCCCGTGCTGATGACTTTGGTTATGTGCTTCCATTTCTGTCCTGGAAGGGGGTTTAGAACCTTGGCCCTTGCTCCACCAATCCCCATTCTAGGGATGCATCCAGTCCTTCAACATGAGCCTCTGAAGGACCACTTTCTCTTCATCTTCTTGGAACTGTCACCTGGACTAAGACTGGAGACAGCCATATACCACCAGTACCCACTGGCGCCTGCTTGTTCACCAGACTAAACCTCCGCTGTCATTGCCTTCAGATTCCTTAGCACCTAGCCCACTCCTGGAGCAGAAAATACCAGCTCTCAGCCCCTTCCTACTATATCCAGCTCTCAGTGACTTGCTCTGCTCTGCCAAACCCTGAGAGCCCATGTGCCACTCTGACTGCTGCAGTCAATAAGGCTTCCTCTGCACCATTCTCTTGCATCTTAAGTGATGATTTTAGGAAGACCTTCTCATCTATCTGTGAATTACCTGGCTCATACATACTGGGAACAATGAATACTTATTGACAGTGCAAATACTGAAATCCTCAGGAAGTCCTTGCTGCTATCTTACTTGAAGTCTTCTTGTTATAATGACTCACTCCACTCTCTTCTTTAGCTGCCACTTGTCCTTTTCTTTCTTGGGATTTTTCTTCCTTTCCCTCAAGTTATCCAAAATGAAATGTTAGTGGGTCAGGTGGGGTATTTCTCTAGGGCGGGAACTGAGATTTGTTCGCATTTGTGTTCCTAGTGTCTAGCATGGAGACTGCTATGGTGCCTTGTAGTAGATAACTAGAAAATGGCTCACTAAAATTGTGAAAATGAGCTCAATAAACATTTCTTGAGCTCCTAATGTGTGCAAAGCACTGTGCTAAGTATCTTAAGTTCCAGAAAAAGATAGCAAACAAGGTATCATTTAGGGAACTGGGCCAGGAGAAGGCAATGATGGGTATTCCCAATTAATTGCAAATGGGTGCCACATGGGTAGGAGTTTCTTTCTAGATGGAGACTTGTCTACTGAGATGGAGATGGTAGTCTCAGAAGAACATGGAGTTTCTTAATGATCGTTAAGACGTGAATGTTATGAGTTCATTCTTATTGAGCATATAATTCTATTTTTGGAAACAATAAACCCTTTGCTTCCATCTTGGAGAAGCTCAAAGTCTTCAATATTGGGACTGGTAGGGCTGGGTTAGGGAAAGGCCAAGAGCTCTGAGCCTTGGAAGACTACAGCTCCTGCTGGGCCCCCAGAGGGACTGAACTCCCAGCTCATCCTCTTCCCTCAGGTGAGGAGTGAGGGCTCTGATGGGGGATGACAGCCTGTCAGAGGCCGCCTGAGTGGCAGCAGGCAGTCTTGTCAGCCATTATCTTGCTGGAGTAATCCTCCAACCCTCGCGGCCTCTCCATTTGATCTGCCTGAGACCGCAGGAGATAGTCAAATGCTTTTGGCTAATATCATATGCACACATAATTAGATGGCAGCAATTACCATCTGGGTTCCTAGCACTTGTTCCAACATCCAGGCCCTGGGCGAGGAGCTGGTGGGAGCGAGGCAGGGAGGCCTCCCCCAGCCCACCCATCCTCTGTCAGCCTCCTGGAGAGCAGATTGGAAGCCTGAAGCCTGGGAGCACAGCCCTGTGGAAGGCCAACGACACTCAATGAAGAGCGACAACAGGCAGGTGGTAGGGGGAGTTGAGCCGTGACAGTGTCGCTGCCAACTCATGGGTTGGCATGCCATTGCAGGCAGGGTGGGTTGCCATGGGCATGGGGGATGAAGACTCATGGGCAGCCCTTGTTTCAGAGAGGAAGCCAAGAGAAGGTTTGAGAGTTCTCAGAGCAGTGACGGGGCTGATGAGACGCCATCTGCCCCGCCCCTGGCACTGGGTTCTTCCACCTCCTCACTGTTGGCACTCCCTGTGGGTGCCAATGACACAGGCATATGCTTGGCCAGGTCTGGCTGACATTTTCCTGAGGCTGGTTTTCAGAGTTCTTGGCTGGGAAGTGGAGATCGAGGGAATTGAGGTAGCCTGGGAGGTGGGTCTCCGGGTGCAGAGGAGGCTGAAGAGAGTGAACAAGCATGGACCCCAAACCTTCAGATATTTCATTCTCTCATACGCTTTGACATGGGGAGGGTCCTGGCAGCAGCAGGGTTAGCATCATCCCATTGGCACACGCTACCTGCTGTGCCTGCAGTTCAATCGGTCATTCATGTGCACATCCAGCAGGTTCTTGTGGGCAGAGGTGAGGCAGCGTGTGGGGCAAAGATCACCCTCTCAAGGGCTTTGGAGTTGGTGGGGCTGGATTGAATCCACGCTCTGCATTTCCCAGCAGAATGACCAAGGTCAAGCTCCCTAACCAATCCGTTACTCCTTCAGCAAAATGGAGTTGTGAAGGGGTGCTAGACACATAGGAGATATTTAGAATTCGTCAGGTTGAATTTTTCTTTCCCTCTAGGTAAGATTAAACATGTTAGGGAGTGTGCACTCTCTACAGTTTCTGTTCTTTCCTGATTGGCAAAGGGGTAAAGTGAACCTGGAGGAGGTGGATAGGGCGGGGTAGGGGCATGCTCTAGGCCCAGCTGTTTGGCAACAGGAGGCTGTTTCTGGTTGAAGAACCTACCTGCACATCCAATGCCATATTCTCTGCTACCCGTCTCAAGGCAGAACCCGGGTTCCTTCTTGTGCCTGTATGTTTGTCTGTCCTGGCACCCAGGGCTTGGTCTTATTGGTATCGCACTTGCACTGGGATACAATCTCTTTCACAATTCCTGGCAGATATTAAAATTTTAAGAAATGTTTGTTGAGTGACTAGCTGTGGCCTAACTCAGGTCATCTCAGTATAGACTCACCCTGGGCTGTCAGGAGCAGATTAAGGGAAAATAGAAAGAAACCAAGAAGAGGATGAAGGGGAACCAAGAGATATCTGAAGCCCAACACCTCACAGTAGAAAGAGCATGAATTTTAGACTCACCTGGCCAGGGCTTCGAACCTAGCTCTTCCATGTAACAGCTGTGTGTTGTGTGATCTTGGAGCCAGTTACTTTATCACTCTGAACCTCAGAGACTGCATCACTAAGACTGATAGTGATCCCTACCTCACAGGGTTATTATGAGCATTAAATAAACAAACAATACAGTTTGCCACATAGGAGAAGCTCTGTAAGATGGTGCCCACAGTGATTGCAATTTAAGATATGAACTGAGACTTTTGACCTTTAAAGATCTATCAAACCTCTATTCTGTGATGTTTGGAGACATGGGCCTCTGCTGCGATTTTCTTGAGCTTCTTCACTTATTTTTCATGCTTCTGATGTGCATTCCCAGGCCTCTTTCTATCTTCTCTTTCATGAGTCCCCATGCACCATCTGATCACGTCTGGCCTTTGGGAGCTTTTATAGGCTTACTGAAGATTTAGGGGTGGCAGGAATCAAAGAGATGGTTCCATTCAGTTCTTGAAACCCAACCTCTGGCCATCTGGCCAGCTCCTTTTCTCTCTCTTTTCTCTCTTCCCTCTTCAGAGAATCAAACAATTGCTAACCCTTGCCTTATGTAGAATAGTTCTATTTACTTTAGGATTCTTGAGGGAGACTTACCTTTCATAGCACCTCCTCGGATGTTTTTCTTTAGGATAATTCTGGAGAAGGAAGAGCTCCCCATCTGACTATTTCATTTGATTACCTTACTCAGCCATGTGGCTGGCTCCTGGTGAGGGCTATGAGAGACCTCATTCATAGGTTTCAGAAAGACTTGGGATAATGTTGGCTTTATTCACCTTCGTGTCAGTAGCTACAGTGAGCTGGGCACAGCACAGCAGTAGGGTGGGGTGAGGAGTTAGTGCACGAAGTGAGGTAGGCATTGACATTGTGGGTACAGTTGGTCCATCTAGGGATGCTGCCAGAATATAGGAGTCTAGGGAAGAGTAGTGAAACTATTGGACACTATCAGCGGGGTTGGGAAGGGCTAGGCAGGGGTGCACTAAGGCTCCAGCCAAGTAGTGCAGGGCTCTATTGCCAAAGGGAACTGGAGGGATAGGCAGAAAGCCTAGGCTGGGGACCAAGTCTTCAAGTGAGCTTGGCCCATTGGAACTAGAAAAATAGCCCATTGCATTTGAACATGTGTATTTCTTGCACATGTGTGAGTCTGTGAGATTGCATTCTGATATTCTCATGACTTGAAGCTCTGCATAGTCATAGGATTCCTTCTGAAGGATATCTGGTAGATATTCCCTATCTTAATTTTTTTGTTTTTTTAAGACAGAGTCGTGCTCTGTCACCCAGGCTGGAGTGCAGTGGCATGATCTCGGCTCACTGCAACCTCTGTCTCTCATGTCAAAGAGATTCTCCTGCCTTAGCCCCCAGGTAGCTGTGATTATAGACACCCACCATCATGCCTGGCTAATTTTTGTATTTTTAGTAGAGATGGGGTTTTACCATGTTGGCCAAGCTGGTCTCAAATTCCTGATCTCAAGTGATCTGCCCACCTCAGCCTTCCAAAGTGCTGGGATTACAGACGTGAGCCACTGTGCTTGGCCTCCTTACCTTAATTATACAGCCAAGAGGTAGGTTCTAGACAGAACTTAGGAGTTAGAAGGTACGTCTTAGGTAGGTTGGAGAGTAACCCCATCTCTCTTGCTTGGATATGAAGTTCCAGCATCCTGGATGAGCTGTGGAAATCTTGCCTCTGGCAAGGGAAGCAAGGTGGGGATCTATCCTGGTGGAGAGGTAACTCGTGAGGGCTCCAAGTTGAGCATGAGCCAACTGTAGGTCTTAAACCTGTCGATCTGATTTTGTATTACTCTGTTTTATTGTCTTTCATTTCTCCTGGGCATTTAGTAAGGTTTTATTGAAACATTCCAGCTTAATCTCAGTTATACTGTTAGGAAGAAAGAAAATAGTCCCACACTTGGGACAGCAGGGTAAAGTGGGGGAGCATCCTGAACCCCAGGCCTCAGTCATTTCAAAAGGTAATGGCAACCCAGGGTGCCATGGCATCCAGCTTCTCTTTTATGCAGACCTCTCTCCATTGCAAGCCGTGGATGATCCATTTTCCTTTGCTGAGGAAGATGGCCATTTCTTAACCTTTGGTGGGCTCAGTCCATAACTCAGGGTCCAGGGGCTTCTGGACACAATATTTATGAATCTATGGCAGTTCAACGTAATTAATTCAGACCCGCTCCTTTGTGGACTGAGGCCTTAAAGCTCTCTGTGCCCACCGAGGTCCATCTTTGGAACCTGGAGTGGGGGCTGGGAGTGGCAGAAGCCACAGAAGCAGCCCCCATCTTCTCCCTGGCGACTCAGCTTCAGTTCCTGGCACGGACCGGCAGCCTGCTCTCCTCTGGGTTTTGGATCTGTGCTCTTTGCCTGCACTGAGGGGCCTCAGAAAAGTCCTTCTCTTATCTCCCTGCCAGCAACGTGCCCCAGAGGCCTTCACCAGCCCAGCCTGCGCTGGCCTCGAGTGTCAGGGGCCAAGGCGATGACCTCTGCAGCGTGGAGTCCGTTTCCAAATAATTCATCACCACTCTGCATCCAGTTAGGGACAGCAGGCTGGATGAGACCATGGCCCAAACCCCTTGTTAAGTAACATCCCTAATTGATGACAAGGATGGTGAGCAGGGGTTTGGAAGCCAGCTCAGACTGTGTTTTAAAAACCCTCCTTTCTCCCGGGCTGCCTGCCAGAACTCAAAGGCATGGCCCTCCAGGAGAACAAAGGGAGCTTTGAAAATCTTTCTGCCCCTCCTTCAAATGCTTATCTGAAAGGACATCTTTTCCCCCTTAGTTGCTGCAATCATAAAAGCACAGGTGATAAATTGCTTCTTCGTAATCATCAGTTGTGAAAGCTTCCCCCTCCCCTCAAAATAAAAAGCAAGAATTGCCGCGGCAGCAGCAGCAGCAGCCGAAAGCGAGAGAGACCGTCTCAGTGCCCACTCTGATGCCTATCGAGGCCCCAGGAAGGGAGAGAGAGAGGGGGATGAACTTTGTTCAGTGACAACTTTTATCTCTGGGTCTCCGGGCTGTTGAAATGTCAAGCCAAGCCTAGATAGGATCTTCTGACAGCAGCTGCTTCCTAGCTCTGGGGGAGAGAGGGCTGGTAGTAGGTGGGAGGAGAACCTGGAAGGGAATTGAACACATCTTGAATTCTTGCAGCTGGAGTTCGGGTCTGGGTGGAACTTTGCTCCTGCGAAAGCAGAGGCTGTAGGGAGGGGCCTTGAGAGCCTCGGTTTGCAATGACCTTCAGAAGCTCTCTGAAAGGACAGGGGCTAGGCCGTTTCAGAGGAGACAACTCTGTCCAGGTTCTAGGCTCCCAAGCTAATACTGACACTGTAGAAGTGAGAGAGAGTTAGGCCTGGGGTTTACATAGGATTCAAGACCCCTGGGCCTCCACATTAGCTCAAGGTGAGAACTTTCTCCTTCAGAGGCCATGCCCTGATCCCTCCACTTAGTTTGTGTCACTTTGCTGTCATTCTTCCTTGTAATGCCAGCACCACCCCAGTAACGTGGAGGCAAGTCCAGGCAAAGACTATTCACAGCTACGAGCAGCACTGTGAGCTCAGCTTAATTCAAGAACATTTCAGATTTTTAAAGCTGGAGGAGATGATTTCTGAGCTGGCCATTTTATTTTTATTTTTTATTTATTTTATTACTTTTTTTGAGACAGTCTCACTCTGTCACCCAGCCTGGAGTGTAGTGGCATGATCTTGGCTCACTGCAACCTCTGCCCCCTGGCTCAAGCGATTCTCCCATCTCAGCCTCCCAAGTAGCTGGGACTACAGGTATGTACCACCATGCCTGGCCATTTTTGGTATTTTTCTGTGGAGACAGGGTTTCACCATATTGCCCAGGCTGGTCTCGAACTCCCGAGCTCAAGCGATCTGTTTGTCTTGGCATTCCAAAGTGCTGAGATTACAGGCGTGTGCTACCGTGTCTGGACTTATTTTTTTAAGAATTCACATAGGACTCACTGCAAAGTCCAATGCATGCATTTTAACTTATCCTCATGACAACTGAATGAAACTGGAGGAAACTGAGGTACAGAGAGTTTAAGTCATTTACCAAAGATCACACAGCAATTGGCAGAATCAGAATTCAAACCTAGGAACACTGGACCAAAAGCCTGTACTCTTAACTGGTACTCTATGCTGGCTTTTGCTATGCTATGCTGGGCATCTAAGGATGAATAGGAGTTCCCTGGGTAGGCCATGAAAAGGAGAGAGTATCTTGCGGGCAGAAGAGCAGGAGTAAAGGCAAAAAGGTATAAACTAGTTTGGAAATAGAAGAAAAGAGAACTAATTTCTGTTGAGTGGCTACCTGAGTTAGGCACTGTGCAAAGCAGTTTACACATTTATTGTTTTATTTTCAGATTAGCCCTGTGAAGTAATTTAATATTGTTTTCCTTTTTTTTTTTTTAACAAGTAAGGGAATTGAAGCTCAGAGAGGTTGAATAAATTATTCAAAGTGACATAACAACCAGGCGTGGTAGCTCACACCTGTACTCCCAGCACTGTGGGAGGCTGAGGTGGAAGGATCACTTGAGCCCAGGAGTTCGAAATCAGCTTGGGCAACATGGCAAAACCCCGTCTTTAGAAAAATAAAAAATTAGCCTGGCATGGTGGCATGTGGCTGTCGTCCCAGCTACTTGGGAAGCTGAGGTGGGAAGATCCCTGGAGCCCAGGACGTCAAGGCTGCAGTGAGCTGTGATCACATCACTGTGCTTTAGCCAAGCAACTAGGTGATCATCTTCTATATGGAATTGATTTGATTTGAAAATGAAACCTAGCTACGGCCAGGCTGACCAATGTCTCTGTTTGCCTGGGACAGTCCAAAGTGTGCACCATTGCCATGTTGAATAATAAACAGTGCCTCCTTCACCCTTGAAAGAGCCCCAGTTTGGATGATAAATTATATGGAGACCCTAGGCTGGTGACTGCCCACAGAGAGGTTTCTGTGTTTCCAGCACTATGACAGTCTTCTGGGGGAAGAGCAGATCCCAAACGAAGCCTGGTGTGTAGGAACACAAAGGAAATTCAGCAATAGTCTCTTTCTCCTTTCCCCAAATTCTCCCCCTTCTCCCCTTGGGGTGGGATAAGCACCTCCTGCTGCTGGAAGGCAGGTGGCTTAGTCAGAAGACCTGGCCAGCCCTGTGGCCTTGGGCAAGTCACTTCTGCGCTCTGGGGTCCAGAATCTCTCTCTGAATCTGAAGATGAGAGGACTGGAGTTTGGTGGTTTTCTACTTGTGCTCTGTGCAACCTCCTCTGTCCCCAAGGGGAGGCACTAAAATAATATGTGAAACGCTATGCTAGAGAATCAGATGTGTGGATGATCAAGAAGGTGGCATCTGCTGCCCAAGTTCCCAGAGCCTGTAGAGAGGAAAGGCCAGGATTGGGGCTCCTGATTAGGCAGGCTCTGCAGAGTTGGGAAAATGTGCTCATCAGGGGAGCCCCTGTACTCGCTCTATCCAGGTGGCTTTTGGGCCACCTGAGTGGCTCTGTGGGGAGATTACAGGCCTGGGGAGGGGGAGGAATTCACTGGCTGTGAAGTCTCCAACAATAATGAATGAATTAATGAGCCAATCAATTCACATATTCATTTCTCACGATTTTGTTAAGTGAACTGGGGGGCTCAGCTTTGAATTCAAGGGGTCCTTGTCAGAGAGTGCTTCCGAGTATGCGAGCACCAGGACTCCATGCCTCATGTATCCTCTGCCCCATCTCCCTGCTGTGCTCACCTGGGGGACCTGGGTCTTGGGGTTGAGGCTGACAGCAGGAAAGGGCAGAGCCAGGACTGCTGAGAGCAGGAAGGGGAAAAGTGGGCTCCAGTGTCTCCCAGGGACTGGGAGACATGGTGCAGGCTAACTTCCTGTGGGAGCCTTGCGCTTTGTGGTGGGGACCTCTTGAGGAGTAGCTACAGACTATAGTCCATATTTCCAGCCAACTGTGCCTCACCCTCCCTACCCGCCTCTCCTGCTCCCCAACTGCCACTTTTTAAGGAGGCTTGGCCAACTCCCCTTTGTCCTCTGGAGGTCCTTTCTGGCATCTCAAGCCTGTGGAAGCTCTGGGAAGGGCCATTTCCCTTTGATTGAGGAAGTGATGAAACAGGAGTGATTTCATCCCTTCCTCCCTTCTGATAGTCCCAGACCCCAGCTAGGACTCCCAGGGGTGCCAGAGGGTGAAGGCCCTGATCTAGGAATGCCTGGGGAACAGGTCAGGGAAAGGGGACCTTATTGGTGGGGTGCCTGGAGAATTTGGGGGACTGTGAGGAGACTGCAGGTTGAGCCACTGCGTGAAAACCCACCTTCTGGGTGGCCTCAGGGGAATTCTGCCTTCACTAAAGGACAGCAAGGGAGATCAGGGGCAGACACCGAGCTGGAGGGAGCAGTTTATGAGTCTTGGATTTCTGAGGTCTAGACCTGGTTCTGGCACAAAACTACCGTATGACCTTGGCCAGATCCTCTAAGGTGAAACAGGAAAGATGCTGATCCCAAGGTTTCCCCTTCACTAGACTTCTATGGTGCCGTGAATTACCAGTCTCGGTGCATCTTTGCCCCTTACCCAACTGGCTTGTGTAGAGCAAAGAAAGAGGAGTCTCTGGGGCAGGTGGTGCTGGGGTGCACATGTGGCCCTAGTGGATCAGGGACCTGGTTTTCAGTAGCTGGGACAGCTCCTCAATGCAGGGGAATGTCTCTGAGGAGAGGTCACTCTAATGTCCCTGGCGCTGAGATTGACTACTATTCTCTTAGCCAAGTGCTGGGTGCCTCTTTTCAAAAGTCCAAGAGGCTCATTTGCATGTCATTTGCATGTCATTTGAACACCAACTCATTTAATGTTCAGCAACCACTGAGATTTCTTCCAAGCCCCTGTATCTTGCTTTCCCCAGGTTGTCTGTCCCCTTCTCCCTCCCCGCATCCTGCAGCCGGTCTAGCTGGGCAGGCCTGGCCCTTATGGACTGGGCCTCACTGGGTCCAGCCTTGTCCAAGGTGCCCACCCATTGGCTGTGGGAGGGAGAGAAGCCAATAGGGACCTCCAGATAGGCAGATGTCCGGCTGCAGCCAGGAGGGGTCGGCCTTGCCCCTGCCCCTCCAGGACCCTTCCCAGGGCTTGGGTTCTCCAGAGCTTTCTCTCAGACTCCAGAGACTGTATCTGCTTCTAGCAACAGAGAGAGAGAGAGAGAGAGAGAGAGAGAGAGAGGAGAGCAGGCGGTATGTGTTAACTGAGAATGGGTTTATTATGCCCCAGGGAGAAAAAAGAAAACAATTAAAGAATTGATAGTTTTGTTTTATTTTCCAACCTGCCGCGCTCCTCTGGAGGTCTGCTGGGGAAATCCTTGTGTGGGAGCTGGGGAGGGAGCTTCTCTTCCAGGGAACTCCAAAGCACTGTAAGAGCTGCTAGGAAAATCAACATTGTATTAATGTAAGAGGGAAGCTCCCTCCACCCCTATTCCTCATCCCTGGCTGGGCTAAAAGCCAGCCCCATGGAAGACAAGACTGCAGACAGGCCTGAACTGCATTGTTGGAACTGTGGTCTCCTGAGCTCAAAGAGCAGTCTTACACCCAGAGCCGTACAAAGTGGCTCTGGCTGAAACCCCTCTGTGTACCAGGAACTGCTGCAGATGAGATTAAGGGGCTTGCTCAAGGCCATGCCGCGGGTACTGGAACCCACAGCTCCCTACACCACCCTCAGGCTTGTAGAAAATCTCTAAGAATTTAAAGACCTGGTTCCCAATCTGACTGCTCCCATTGTCTTGCCTTTTCTGAATGGAGCAGAAGCCAGTTAAAAGAGATGACATGAGTGACCCCGGCTGACCCTCCCAACAACAGGAGCAGGTACAAGCTGTTCAGATGCTGTCCTGAATCTCCTTTTTTTTTGAGATGGAGTTTCACTCTTGTTGCCAGGCTGGAGTGCAATGGCACAATCTTGGCTCACCACAACCTCCGCCTTCCCGGTTCAAGTGATTCTTCTGTCTCAGCCTCCCAAGTAGGTATTATTACAGGCATGCACCACCATGCCTGGCTAATTTTGTATTGTTAGTAGAGTTGGGGTTTCACCATGTTGGTCAGGCTGGTCTCGAACTTCTGACCTCAGGTGATCCGCCCACCTCGGCCTCCCAAAGTGCTGGGATTACAGGTGTGAGCCACCGCGCCCGGTCTCTCCTGCATCTCCTGACATCACCTAACAGCTGCTGGCCAAGTCCTGTCTCTCCTCCGAAGCCCAGTGTAACTCCTCTCCTCCCCCAAGCCTCCACTGAGGTCTTAGTCCCCCCTGATAATCTGGCACTTTAATGTACACTTCCTAAAATACAGTGTGTTGTTCCTCAGGCATCATGTGATTAGCAGTCTTATATCTGTCTGACCACAAGCTCATGGAGATCATAGTTCTATAGAATCTCTCTCAGGTACACATGCACATGTGCACACACAGATGCACACTCACACTTGTTTCACACGCAGGACCCAATCCATTATAGCTCCTGGCTGATGGGCTGGGGTGCCTCAGTTTCTATGTGCATGAGACAAGGAGGCAGGACATACAAGGCTTTGTGGCTCTGCTCATTTCCACAGCGAGGTCAGCCTCCTGCCTTATGGATGATTTTGTTCCCTGCCTGTTCATCAAGCTGGCGATTGGGGGAGGGGACACTCATGCCGTCTCAGACTCGCAGTGGGTAAAGGACGGAATAAACCCCAAGCAGCCTCCTCTGGGCACCCTGCAATAGTCTGAGCCCTGAGAGCAGCCGTCGGACAGAGCTCATTATGGGGGATAATGCAAGCAGAGTGACAGGGAATATCTGTTCTCTCCCCACTATTACACTTGTCGCTCACTCTCTTCCTCTAGCAGGTGAGCCATGGGGTTTGATTGTCTGTGTGTCGGATCTCTCCATAACAACCAGGCGAACGAGACAATCCGAGTGCTCAGAGCAGTCTGGCTGGAAGCGACTTCCTAGCAAATTGCTCCGTGGTGTGGCCCCCTTCCCCTTCCCAACAAGACTGCATGACAGTAAGGCCACTTTCCTTCATCCCAGAGAACAAGGAGGATGCTATTACACTCAGGCAATCTTGTTGCTGAGACAGAACACACATTGGAAATGATTTAAAATGCTCCAGAGAGCCTGGTGGCAGAATGCCCCCTGCCTCTTCTTCAAGAGGTGTTTGTATCCAGCTGGGCCTCATCGATAAAGGGCTGGGTGTCATCAGGCTCACCTGTGACTCAGGGTTTTTTAAAAAGATCGATGTTAGGGGCTGGGTGCCGTGGCTCACACCTGTAATCCCAGCACTTTGGGAGGCTGAGGTGGACAGATCACAAGGTCAGGAGATGGAGACTATCCTGGCCAACATGGTGAAATCCTGTCTACTAAAATGCAAAACATTAGCCAGGCATGGTGGTGGGCACTTGTAGTCCCAGTTACTCAGGAGACTGAGGCAGGAGAATCACTTGAACCCGGGAGGCAGAGGTTGCAGTGAGCTAAGATTGCACCACTGCACTCCAGCCTAGCAACAGAGCGAGACTCCATCTCAAAAAAAAAAAAGTAAAAGACAAAAAAGAAAGAAAGATCAAAGTTAGACCTGCAAGGGGCAGGTCTAATACAGGCCACACACAGAATTCCCTGTGGGCTTGTTAATAACACAGAGCCTGGCCTCAGAGCTTCAGTCACTTCTCTGTTGGTGAGACCTGGAAACCTGCATTTGAACAAGTCCATAGGTCAGGGCTCCCCAGCCTGACCTATGGACTGACAGCAGTGAGGACTGGATGGCCATAGACCATCCAGTAGTGGGCCTGTGAGAAACTGGGCTGCCCAGCAGGAGGTGAGCACAGCAGGAGGAGTGCGGGGGGGTGAGCAAGAGAATGAGGTAAGCTTCGTCTGTATTTATAGCCACTCCTCATCATGCATATTACCGCCTGAACCCCGCCTTCTGTCAGATCGGCTGCGGCATTAGATCGTCATAGGAGTGCAAACCCTATTGTGAACTGCGTATGAGAGGGATCTAGGTTACCTGCTCCTTATGAGAATCTAATGCCTGATGATCTGCCACTGTCTCCCATCACCCCCATATGGGACCGTCTAGTTGCAGAAACAAGCTCAGGGCTCCCACTGATTCTACTTTGTGGTGAGTTGTATAATTATGTATGACAGTGACCCTTATATATGACAATGACTCTCCCCTAACAACACTCACCCTGGTAAAATCCTTTTGCCTTTGAGTAGGGATGGAACCCATGAATGTGATTTCACATATGAATATGTGTTGGCACAGATGGCCTTAAGAGAGAAAGATCACTGGGGTGGGCCTCATCTAATTACATGAGCCAGGTCAAAGCAGAGTTTTCTCCCGCTGGTGGACAGAGGGGACGTGAGAGAGAGGCATGAGCAGAACCGATGAGCCGTTGCTGGCCTGCAGATGGAGGGACCCCCTTGACATGGGGTGAGGGCAGCCTGTGGGAGTGGAGAGCAGTTCCCACCGACAGCAGCAAGGAAATCAAGATCTCAATCCTACAACCATGGGAGCTGAGCACTAAATGATCCTAGAAAGGGATTCTTCCTTAGGGTCTCCAGGGAAGGGCTCAGCCTGGCTGACACCTGGATTTCACCCTTCTGAGACTCTAAGCAGAGAATTCATTTGAACCTGCCCCAGCTCTGACCCATGGACTGTGAGATTAAAAATGGGTGTTGTTTTAGGCCATTAAATGTGTGGCAATTTGTTATGCAGCAATAAAAAATGAACACACTAAATCTAACATCCAGTTACCTGGCTTGGAATTCATCCTTCTTAATTTCTGGCCTCACTTGGCAGACACAATCTCCTTTCTTATCATTGGGGAGCAAGTCTGCTAAATGCCCATCCTCTTTCATTTTCAAATCTTTCAGCCTCTCAGAGACTTCCTACACCCCTAGTGAGATCCCACCTGTAGGCTGAGGGTCGACTACCTCTAGTTCTCACGTAACTGCAAGAGCAGTGATGACAGGTCAGGTGCCACGGCTCACACCCATAATCCCAGCATTTTGAGAGACTGAGGTGGGAGGTTGGTTTGAACTCAGGTGTTTGAGACCAGCCTGGGCAACATAGACCTCATCTCTACTGAAAATCTAAAAATGCAGGCGTCTGTATTGGTATGCACCAAGCAGTTCTAGCTACTTTGGAGGTGGAGGCGGGAGGAATGCTTGAGCCCAGGAGATTGAGGCTGCAGTGAGCTATTATCATGCCTCTGCACTCCGGCCTAGGCTACAGAACAAAATTCTGTCTCAAGAAAAACAAACAAACAAAAAAAAAGAGGCTGAGGCAGGCAGATTGCTTGAGGTCAGCAGTTCAAGACCAGCCTGGCTAACTTGGTGAAACCCCGTCTCTACTAAAAATACAAAAATTAGCCAGGCATCGTGGTGTGTGCCTATAATCCCAGCTACTCAGAAGGCTGAGGCAGGAGAATCCCTTGAACCTGGGAGGCAGAGGTTGCAGTGAGCTGAGATTATGCCCCTAGAGTGAGCCAAGAGGCAGAGGTTGCAGTGAGCCAAGATACGCCAGTCTGGACAATGAAACAAGACTCCATCTCAAAAAAAAAAAAAAAAAAAAAGCACACTGATGACTTGAACTTCTAGAATGATCTAGTGTAGTGGTTCTCAACTTTTTCACCCCCAGCTAATGGTAAGAGTGGTGATAGTGGCTAGGATAATAAGAGCAGATGTTGAATGCATGCGTCCTATGTGCCAGACCATGAGCTAGGTGCTTTCTCTACGTCATCTCATTTAATCTCACAGTGACTCCAGGAGATCGATATTATTATGACTCCATTTTGTAGATGAAGAAACTGAGGCTTAGAGAGTTAAGAGACTTGTGCAACTTATTGTGAGTAGGTGGTTAAGCCAGGGTTTGAGATTTGGTGCCAGAGCCTGTGGTCTTAGCAGACAAACGTAATCTCTCCCTCTCTCTCTGCACCACATGCTCTATATGTTTAAAGATTTTTGTCTACCAAACAAACTGCATTTATCAAGACATAATTTGTTTTCCCATTTTTTATTAATCAAAGCCATGTATGACTGCCAATCAGAGGTTCAGATCAGCGTGAGATTAGTAGCGTTATCACACTGAGTTGATATAATTCCAGCCAAACGCAGAGAAGTGATGTCTCAGTTAGTAGTCTGTGCAGTCTTATCTTTGGTAAATGTGTCATTTCTGCTAGGCATACAGAAATATTAAAATAGCTCGCAAGCCCCATTACTACCTGTGGGAACCTGTAGGGGTCTGAGGACTGAAGATTGAGACCACTGGTTTAGATCAACTGGACCCTCTTATCTGCTGTGCTCAGGCCTCTGCATCCCTGTGACCTGCTTAGCTACCATTCCTCCTCAAAGAGAGGGCTGCAAAATACCCCTTCCCAAACTACCAGCACTGCCAGAGACAGAGCAGATAGTTCGATACCCCCTCCAGCCCTCCTCCCGTGCACATAGTCACACACACACACACACACACACACACACACACACACACAATCACACACATGCACGCATGCCCATATGCAAATACAAACATACACAGCCATAGGCATCGTTCTCTCTTCTAATAGTGTAGTTCAATCTTAGCCTAGAACATCAAGCTTTCTAAGCTCACCTCATCCTTAGATGTACAAAGACATGAACATATGTAAGAGAGTTGTTCCTTATGTCCTCACTAGATATAGTCTGAGTTCTGTTTCTCACACTGTGAGTCTAGTACAGTGAGACATTAAGTGTCATTCATTCACTCAAAACATATTTAACACCTAGGATGTGCCAGGCATCGTTAGGTACTGGGATTTATTGCAAACGAGAGAGACAAGGCCTCTGTTCTCATGGAGCTCACAGTCTAAGGGGAAGATGCATTAAGCAGTTATAGTTAAGTGCAATGAAGCTTTCCAGAGAGGTGCAGGTTCTGGGGGCATGCAGGCTGGAGGACTATAGCCTGTAGGTGGTCTAGGGAAGATTGCCTGGAGCTGAGACCTTACAGTAGGGGAAGTCAGGTGGGGAGGACGGAGGGGGAGTGTGCAAGGCAGGGGACCCCAAGGTGGGAAGGAGCCGAGGCTGGAGGCATCGGGGCCTTGTGGGAGGAACAGTGTGACTGGCTGAGACCCTGCAGTAGCATTGTGTCTGAAAGGTAAGCCCTGCCTGAGGAGCAGGGTTCCAGGCAACACCAATGTGGGCACTGGTTAGGGCTGGTAGGGAGGGGTCCCTTGTTAGGGGTCAGCCCTGTAGCTTGCCAATGCACATCACCACCCTTCTTCCATTATTTCCCATCCCCCACAGGGAGCTAGTATATTCTGAGCCAGACATGGTTGTGGAAAATGTCAGGAGTGTCTCCAGTGAGAAGTTTAGCACATAGGAAGGTGACAGCTGCAGGTGGGGTCTGCCTTTTGGTGGCTCCACAACAAAATGTGTGTCTGGTGGGAAAGAGTCCTCCTCCACCTTGGAGAGAACCACATGAGCTTGAAGAAGCTGGGAGGAAGGTCCAGGCAGGATTGTGACTGGGAGAGTGGATAGCCAGCTCAGGCAGTGAAGGCAGGTGGCCCCCCAGAAGCACAGAAGTCAATCCGAGCCACAGGAAGCTACTGCGAACAGGAGAAGAGCCTCATGCCATGCAGGAAGGAAGGAAGAGGCACCTTGGGCCTCCAGGTGGGTGTCAGCATCATCAGAGGCAGGAGGGCAGAAATACCTTGGTGGCTGGGCTGAGGTCTCCGTGGGCTTCATGTAGGCCTTTCAGGCTATGGCCCTGGGTTCCTCCCATTTTCATCCTCTGAGCCTTCCCAGTTAGCCAGAATTCCAGGGGCTTCATTAGATGGTTCTCACCTGGCATTCCCACGTAATTGACCACCACAAGCATTTATGCGCTTGCATTTGCCCAGGGTTGTGGGTGGAAAGGCCCTATCAGGAATGCCGACAGGACAGGAGAGGCCAGAGGCTGTGAGCCAGGGGCCCAGTTTGGGCGGGAGAAGTCCTCCACCTGCTCTTAACTGTGGGTGGGGACCCAGTCTCCAGGCACAAGGGAAATGAGAAGCACAAGCCCTTTTTCTGTATCATCATAATGAAAATAAGCACCATTGGCTACATGTATAGTCTGCTGTAAAGACGATAAGGTATTTCATAGACAGGATCAAATGCAGATTTCTCTGCAAGTCTGTGAAGCAGACAGAACAGGCATCAATGTTCCCATCTGACAGATGTGGCTCAGAGAGGGTAAGCAACTCACTTAAGGACACACAGCAGTGAGTTCAGAGAGGAAGCTGGGGCCTGGTCATGGCAGTTGATGTGAGGCAGAGGCTGTTTCCGAGACCTGAGGAGACACACATTAACAACAATCCATATCTGAGGGCTTGTGTTAGTTTTCTGGGGCTGCTGTGACAAAGTACCATAAACTGGGAGGCTTAAAACAGAAATCTATTCACTCGCCATTCGGGAGAGCAGAAATGGAGATCTGGGCTTTGGCAGGGGTGGTTCCCTTTGGGGGTCTGAGGGAGACTCTCTTTCATGCTTCTCCTGGCTCCTGGTGGTCGCGGCCATCTTGTTGCCTTGTCTGTGGCAGGATCACTCCATCTCTGCCTCCACCGTCACATAGCATTCTCCTAGTGTGTGTCTGCGTCCAAATTTCCCTCTTCTTACAAGTATCCTGGTCACTGGATTGGAGTGGGTCTACCCAATGCAGTGTGACTTCATTTTAACTTGATTTGTATCCGTAAACATCCTATTTCCAAGCAAGGTCACATTCACAAAGTGGACATGAATTTTAGGAGACTTTCAACCCAGTACACGGCTAATCAGGGCAGACGTTGCTGGGAGGGAGATTTGGCCATTTAGGTGCAGGGTGCTGGCACGCCAGAGAAGAGTGGGATTCCAGGGACCCAGGGTTAACTTCGTCACAGAGGCCCATGCTGCTCTCAGGAGCCCAGGACAAGAGAAGGAAATTAGAAACCTCCCCCTTCAGTCCTGCCTACACCTTGCCCAGCCCTGGTTCTGTTTTCCTTCCCCTCCCTCGACAATCCTGACTTGTATCCACAAACAAGGATATGTTAGGATGGTTGATAATGTAATTATTATTGGACAACTCTGATTTATTCAGCACTTACTATATGCCAGGTGCTGTACAAAGAGCTTTACATGCATATTTCATTTAGCCTTCATAGTAAGTCTGTGAAATAAGACCTATTTTTATCCTCATTTGGCACTTGAAGAAACAAAGCCTTTGGAAGGTCAGGTCACGTGCCTGAGGTCGTAGATGCAGCAGGTGGCCTGAATAGCATTCTAGACCAGCTCAGCTGAGAGCTGGGGGCCTAAGTCCTTAGGTAGCCCTGACCCCTTTACCCACCCAACTCTGACCTATGCTCTAGAGAATACAGGGGACCTGTGGGGACCCAGAATGGGAGGAATAGGGAACAGGAAATCTCTAAGGGACGCAAAAGGGGATTGATGAGGTGACATCCTCCATGCTAAAAGGCTTTGAACTATTTCTATCCAACCAAACTGGCACCTCCCTTCTCCTCTCCCTCTGGGGCTGCCTGGGAACAGTGAGAGAAGGAAATGAGGCTTCTACCTCCCTGCTGTTTCCATGGGCCTGGAGTAGTTCCCCACCCTATTTGCAAGGCCATAAATAATCGAGATGTATTACTCAGGGATTGCCATGGTAACATCTTCAGGTTACCAGGGATGCAAGATCCAAACAAAAGTATTCGATTAAATATTTCTGGCCACTAGAGGAATCCAGCCATGTAACGCTGGGATGTGGGAGAGGAGGCGCAGCATGAAGGGCTTATTCCTTCTTTCTCCTTTCTTTTCTCAGCTTCCTCCTCAGATAATTATGGCTCTGCTGGGCAGGTCCTCTCTCCCTCCTCTCTTATTCCAGGACCCTTTCCCTGCTCTTGAGATAGAGGGATCCCCCTACAATCCAAATCTCTAACAGAAACAAGATTCCTGAAGCCAGCTCTACAAGGGATGCCCTTGGCTCTCATAAACACACCCTCTTGTAATTGGCTTAGGATTGAGTTGAATATCTAACTAAAGATCATTCCCACACACATCGTCCTTCCAAGTGAAATTAGCAGGCCTGAAAGTTGGTTTCCTCCCTGACACCAGGAGCATGATAAAGGCCTGGAATTACAGTAGTTGCAGAAGGAGGAAACAACAGTGTGATTGATCTGGGCTGCGGGGGCTCCTGTCCTGGTCCTGGGGGCTGGCAAGAGTTGCACAGTAGGCACCATCCTCCCTGGAGGCCCGGCCTGGGAATGGCTCCATCTCCATTCCCAGAGCTGCACAACCACTATAAATATGTTTCTAATAACCAAGTGTGTTTGTTTAACATAAACTTGCTCTGCCCTCTAAGGTAGCCTGAGAAAGTGCAGAGTGAAGCAGAGTTTAGGAGGTGTGATTTAAAGTCATGTTGGCAGGCCTCGGTGTGCAGCCAGGGAGAGGATCAATCTCTCTGAGCAGCCAAGTTGCCCTCTCTGTGGCTTCACTTCTAAGAGGTTATAGCTGGAAGGGATATCAAGAGCCACCTAGTTCAAGATCTTCCTTTCCAAGAAAGGGAGCTGAGTGGGAGGTAAGGGGACTTCCCAAAAAATCACCAAGCCATAAGCTCCTCTGTGTCTAAAACCCAGTTTACTAAACCAGTGATTTTTTCCCCATGCCCCTATATAGGGCCCCACCCCTGGAGGGGACTATTGGGTGTGCACACAGCTTGAGAATCTGGAGGAAGGCGGAGGGCTGGGAAGCAGAGATACTCAGGGAGCCTCCAGGCCTACTGGGGACACACCTCAGCCCACCCAGCCTGGCTGGTGCCTTGAGGCTCAACCCTGCCCTACTAGTCATGTAAACAAAGCCCTTCCTGCCCTGTGATTTCTCCAGTGGATCAATACACACTCCTGGGGCAGGCGGCCATGTAGACTACTGATTAGCTTTCCCTTTCACAGAGCAAGATTTCCCTTCTGGGGGCCATTGTTTCTCACAAGCATAAACTGGCTTTGTAACCAAACTCTTTCCCCGGCAGGATGCGGCAGGGGAACCTGGCCTGGGGCCAGGTGATGGACACCTCCCTAACCACCTGAAGGTTCCTACCCAACCAGGGGTTAGCATCTCATACATTGTTGATGAAGACAAAAGCTTCAAGCTTCATCAACAATGCATGAGATGCTAACCCCTGGTTGGGTAGGAACCTTCAGGTGGTTAGGGAGGTGTCCATCACCTGGCCCCAGGCCAGGTTCCCCTGCCGCATCCTGCCGGGGAAAGAGTTTGGTTACAAAGCCAGTTTATGCTTGTGAGCAAGGTGAGCCAGGGAATCAGAGAGATAAATAAATAAATAATTCTAAGCCGAGCTGTGTGTAGGGGCAGGAGGGAGGGCCGCAGGGGTTGTTTATCTTGGGGGCTTGAATATTTTATCACCCTGCAGTCTCATGACCCCTCTTCCCTCCCCTCCCTTCTCTCCTGATGTTGCTGTGATGAGTTTATATTATCTAGCACACACTGGTTTGTAAGTCTATTTACAACCCAGGCGTTGCTGGTTTGCGTGAGAGAGAGAGATGGCCCATCCCCAGATTAGTTAAATTGGAAATAAATTGGTTGTTAAATAAAAGGCCTCTGTGGGATGTGACAGTGATGAATGAGGGATGGATGTGCCTGGGGCAGGGAGTGGTGGCTGTTTGAAGCTGAAGTGGCCCAGGAATCTTGGGTGGGAGCCTGGGATGGCCTGGGGGCCTGGGAGGGTTTGGGGCCTGAGGACCAAGAATGGTCAGGAAGTGGTGGGCCCTGAAATACATTTACAGAGGGAAATTGAAGGCTGAAGTCTTGAGCACCCTCTAGAACTATATTTTATTTTCTTGTGGCTCAAAGAGCACTTTTGTGTCTTTGATTTTAGAATTTTGCAACGTATTTTTCTTGCTTTATAGATGGAGGAGACTGTAGTGAAATCGCTTGCCTGTGGTCATTGTCAAATAAAAAACAAATCTGGACTTGGTAAGAAAAGATTTTGTTTAAAAGGATTATTGCAGGGTGGGGAGAGAGATTATTGTAGTAGGGAGCTTCTCTGACCCTAAGATCTGCAGGTATCCGAAGAGTTAGGTGAACAGGAGTTTTCTTTCATAGAGGGGAGTAAACAGGCAAGAAGGAATGGATGGCGTGAAGACTGTTTCCCTGCAGCCAGCCTATTCTCCTGGCTCAGGCTGAAGGCGGCCAGAGTCCAGACCCTGGTGGAAGGAGAGATGTTTAACCAGAGTTTGGTTAACAAGCATTTTGTTCTTATTAGTCAGTGGGGACAAGCATTCAACTAATCATTTATGTGGCAAAGAAAGGGACGGGGAAGGGTCTGTGTCTGGGCTTGTAAGTAAACAAGATGGTGGGGGGGTTGGGAGGTGCATCTGTGAGTCTTATCTAAGTCATATGGAAAGCGTTTTTATTTATATAGTTACACTGTTTTCCAGAATAAAGGTTGAGTGCATTTCTTAACCTTCACTGTTTTCTAGGATTACAGGGCTCAGGTAAAAGTCAACATTGTCATCGTGCAGTTACACATTGCAGTGTTAGGGCAGCTGAGTCCAAAGCTCATCCTGCTCACCCCACGATGGTCAGTAAGTCACAAGGCAAGGTGCTGGGGCAGGAAAGTGACTTTATCTCAGAGAGCCAGCAAGCCAAGAAGATGGTGGAAGAATGCGCTAAAGAGCCGCCTTGAAAGACATGGATCTTGAGGTTTTTTTCATAGTGGGAAGGGGAAGCAAGGAGGGTTAGAGGTCAGGAGGTGACAGGTGACCACAGACATTGGGGGATCAACAGGAGTCCAAGGGGGTTGCATCACTTCTTTGTCCCTGGTCAGGTCACAATGCTCCTATAAATCCTTTTTTTTTTTGGGGGGGGGGCAGGGTCTCACTCTGCCACTGAGGCTCACGGCAACCTCCGCCTCCTTGTCTCAAGCAATCCTCACATCTCAGGATCCAGAGTAGCTGAGACCACAGGTGTGCACCACCATGCCCAGTTAATTTTTTTGTACTTTTTTGTAGAGGTGGGGTCTGACCATGTTGCCCATGCTGGTCTTAAACTCCTGGAGTCAAGCGATCCTTCTACCTCAGTCTCTTAAAGGGCTAGGATTACAAATGTGAGCCACTGCCCCTGCCTGGCCTCTCCTATACATCTCTAGCATAACCGTATTACTTGTATGTATGCCCTTCTTATCTCTTTGGGGGTTAGTTTTAGGAAAGAACTATTATCATCCTTGCTTTAAAGTTAAACTATAAAGTAAATTCTTCCCATTTTTGCCTACCAGCAGAAATGAGCAAAGGCAGCCTGTGAGGTTAGAAGAAAGATGGAGTCAACTATGTTAGAGTTTTTTCACTGTTACATTCGGCCTGGAATTCAGACTCTGGGCTCCCAGACCACTTACATATTTCTTCATGCTCTTACCTCTCTCATATCTAAACAGTCTTATGTCTTTCTTTCCCTTCTCCTCCTCCTATTAAAACTGCTGTTAAGAATAAAGAAGCCCGAAGCAGCCTAAACTGTCGCCCTGCCTAGGGATATTTGTGTTTGACTAAGGACCAGAGCTTTAAGTTTTAGAATTGATGGGGAGAGTTCTTTCCAAGATTAACCTGTCCTGACTTCCCTTTTCTTTCATCACCATCACAGGGTCACTTCTGCCTGAACGTGTGAAGGATAATAGATGATAAGGAGTTGGTTGATAACAGGTCATTGAAACATAGAATCTCAGGGCTGAACAGGAGGGACCTTAGACTCTCTGACACAATCTCCCATTATGCAGATGGGAAAAGTGAGGACCAAATAGGAGAAGGGACAGTAGCCAGGCTTGATACTAAAAAAGGATCTTCCTAACTATTCGTGTTATGGAGGGAATGAAGGGGGCATATGACTCTCCTCCTCTCCCATGAGCATCAAGTTCTCCTTTTCCTGACACCCTGCCTCACCCCACAGAATTCCTGGGTGGACCAGGGGTCATCAAGCTTTAGCGAGAGTGAAAGTCGCTCAGTGTGCCAGATGCGGATGCCTGTATATCTGCTCTCCTCCTGGATTATGTAGGAATGGATCCTAGTTAACTGCATTTTACTGAGGTTCTGATGAGGCTGTCTGAGAACCACACATTTGGGAAATACTGGCAGAGGCCAGTGTGAGTCCAAGAAAGGTGGACAGGCTGGGCGTGGTGGCTCACGTTTGTAATCCCAGCACTTTGGGAAGTTGAGGCAGGCCGGTCACCGGAGGTCAGCAGTTCGAGACCAGCCTGGCCAATATCTCTACTAAAAATATAAAAATTAGCTGGGTGTGGTGGCATGCGCCTGTAGTCCCAGCTACTCGGGAGGCTGAGGCAAGAGAATAGCTTGAATTTAGGAGGTGGAGGTTGCAATTAGCCAAGATCATGCCAGTGCACTCCAGCCTGGGCCACAGAGTGAGATATGTCTCCAAAACAACCAACTAACCAACCAAACAAAGAACAAAAAAACAAAGGTAGGTAGCTCGGCCAGTCTGGACAATCAAGGACTCTGGATTGAGCGGGGAGCCAGGCAAGCTTGGAGGTTGTTGGAGTGGCAACCTGTATTTCCCACCTTTAGGAGCTGTTGTTGGGTAGGGCAGCCCTCCTTTCTCCCCTTATTTCCTCCTCGTACCATCACAGAGATGGAGCTTGGGGAGGGGAGGTGTTATTCAGAGGAATTAACGATTCTTCCTTGCAAGGTAACAAATTCCTCACTAATTATGCAATTATTTTATTATGCAGCCTTAATGAAAAAAAAAATACACAAACCACTCAAAGCCTAAAAAGAAGGCTGTATTCAGGACTTATCCAATTTAATAAATCCTCTCCATCCAGTAATTATTTCCTGGATTCTTTTCAATACAAGTGTGCAGTTGTGGGGGATGGTCTCTCTCTGGCTGTGGCAGGGGAGAGGGACAAGCCCTCGAGAGAGAGTGGGCTGCCCTTTCCACCCACCCCACCCAAGTGGGTGCCAAATATATATACCACAGTCTTTCTAAACCACGCCTCTCACCTTCCTCCTCTAGCTTGTCATATTCCTGACAGAAAGGGTGTGAGGGAAAAAGAGGACAGGTTAAATTCTGACCCCCTTTGCTGAAATTTGGGGGTCACCCCTAAAAATTTCCCATGATACTTCCTGTGGCCTGGCCCTGCCCCGGCTTTTATTCTGTGTCCTCAGCCTTGCTCTCAAATAGCAGTTATGAGCCCCAATCCCTGAAGGGATGGAATGATAAAATGTGGATGTATTAACCCTTCAAAGTCACATATTTTGAATCAGACAGGTATGCACTCAAATTTTGGCTTGACTAAGCACTGGTGTGTGCTTCACTTCTCTGAGTCTCTGCTGTCTCTATCCATATGATGGGGATACTGATACCTTTCTCGTGAGGGATATCGTGTGGATCAGAGGAGGTGGTGGACCTAAAGGATGCAGTGCAATGCTTGACACACAGCTGGTGACCGTCAAGGAACATTTCCCTCCATGCCTCTTCCCTCCCCCACCTCCTTGAAGCCTTAGGTTGAATATCTCCAGGTGGCATTCATAATGGTGGGGGAGATATTTGGGGCCATGGAGGCTTTCTTGGCTCCCCTGAATTTCCCTTAGTTTCTTTGTTCCCCCGCTATGCCCCCCACCCGAGTCTTGTGATGGTGCAGCTATAAGGAGGGCTTAGACACTGGAGGTTACTGATCAGGAAGTTCCTGGGAGATGTTTTTCTGTCTCTAGCAGAAAGGCTGGGCCAGGAAGAGCTCACCGAATCCCTTCTCCATTACCATTGCCATGGAGACTGGCTGCAGCTGAATGCCTCAGCATCCTGACTAAGGCATGACCAACCATGCTCCCTCTCGTAGGATGCTGGCCACGGCTTGGTCTTGCTAGCTGTGTAGCCTTGTTGCACCAAGGTGGTGGTCAGTGTGAGAAGGCTGGTCCCACCCAGAGCCCCTGTGTCTTTGTGCTAATCTATTGATTGTGACCCCCTTAGTTGAATTTTGGGGCTCGCCCCTAGCAAGTTCCCATTATTCTACCTAAGACCTAAGACAGCATGTTCACAAGCATCACTTCTGGGCACTGCCTTGATGCCACATGCTCCTGGCCAGGCAGCCTGGACTTTGAAGTCATATGGACTCCATTAGAAAGCTATTTCAGGGTTGGGCAAGGTGGCCCATGCCCATAATCACAGAACTTTGGGATGCCAAGGTGGGAGGGCCACTTGAGGCCAGAAGTTCAAGACTAGCCTGGGCAACCTAATAAGATCTCATCTCTACAAAAAACAAAAACAAACAAACAAACAAAAACCAAAGAAACTTAGCCAGGTGTGGTGGTACATGTCTGTAGTCCCAGCTACTCAGGAGGGTCATTTGAGTTTAGGAGTTCAAGGCTTCAGTAGGCCATGATTGTGCCACTGGACTCCAGCCTGGGTGACAGAGTGAGACCCAACATATCCCTGTAGAAAAAAAAATGAAGTCTGTTTCTGGGATTCACTAATGGTATCATCTTAGGCTAGAGTTATATGAACTCCCAGACCTCAGTTTCTTTACCTGTAAAACAGGCATACTAATAGATTATACCTTAGAGAGTTGTTGCAAGGCTCATCTAAGATGACATACAGGAAAGAGTTTTGTCAAACTGAAAGCACTGAATAAACTTGAGGATAGGTAAGATGAGGCTAGCACTGCCTGAGCACCTGTTCTGTGCCCATTATTGTGTGAAAGCTTTAACATATTATTTCATTGGATTTAAAACACCATGAGGTAGGCCTCAATTTCTGCACTGTACCTCTGAGAAAAAAGGCTTAGAAAAGCTACATAAATTGCCTGAACTCACAAAGAAGAAAAGAGCCAGAAGTTGAACTGTTATCAGCTCTTTCTCAATAAGCGCCTGTAAGAGATCACTGTTCTTATTGATACTGATTCATAAAGAAGTTTTTATTGAGCATTGTGTTAGTCAGGGCTCTCCAGAGAAACAAAACCAATAGGATATATTTGTATATCTATGAAGAGATTTATTATGGGAATTGGCTCACGTGATTATAGAGGCTGAGAAATCCTATAATCTGCCTTCTGCAAGCTGGTGACCTGGAAAGACTGGTGTCATTTAGTCTGAGTCTGAGGGCTCAAGAACCAGGAGCTCCCATCTTCAAGGGCAGGAGAGGATGACTATCATAGGCTCAAGGAGGAAGTACAAATCAGGCCAGGTGCAGTGGCTCATGCCTGTAATCCCAGCACTTGGAGGCTGAGGTGGGTGGATCATCTGAGGTCAGCAGTTCAAGACCAGTCTGGCCAACATGATGAAACCCTGTCTCTACTAAAAATACAAAAAATAGCCGGGCGTGGTGGCAGGTGCCTGTAATCCCAGCCACTTGGTAGGCTGAGGCAGGAGAATTGCTTGAACCTGGGAGGCGGAGGATGCAGTGACCCAAGATCACGCCCCTGCACTCCAGCCTGGGCAACAAAAGTGAAACTGTCTCAAAAAAAAAAAAAAAAAAAAAAAGTACAAATTAGCCTTTCCAAGGCTTTTTTTGTTCTATTTGAGCCCTCAATGGATTGGATGCTGCCTGTCCACGTTGGAGAGGGTAAGCCTTCTTTACTCAGTCTACCCATTCAATGCTAATCATCTCTTCCAGAAACACCCTCACAGACACACCCAGAAATAATATTTTGCCAGCTAACTGGGCATCCCCTAACCCAGTCAAGTTGACATATAAAACTACTATAAACTTTTGCTTATAGGAGGTTGTAAAGGACGCTAGAACAGTATACGGCAGAGTCTTCTTTGACTGTAAAGAGCTTATACTCTATTTGTGATACAGAAAAAGTGAAGCAGCTTCAGACAGGGGGCCCATGATAAAGACACGAATAGAGATGGCAACATGAGTCTTACAGGTTGGGAGGGGCTGCTCCTCCTGGACTGGGGTCTTTAGAGAAGGCTTCATTGTTGGGGGGGACTTGGGCTAGGCTTTCAAGAGTAGGAAGAATTTGAAGAGGCAGAAAAGTGGGTGGGTAATCCTGGTGGGGACTTGGACTGTCTGGAGAGAGCCCTAGAAATGTGCTAAATGGTGGGGGAGAAGAGGTGCTGTTAGAAATTGGCCACAGATTATTTTTCACATGGAGTTGCAGAGAGCTGGCTATTGCTTACATGAATCAATCCATAGTAGAAGCAAGTGTGTACCCAGATCTGTCCCCCTACAGCACCAGCCTGTCTCCTAGTCAGCCTCATTGTCTTTTCACTGGAAGCCTGCAGCAGAGAGGGCATCAAATTGTTCCTGTGCATTGCTCAGCTCCTGCTGTGTCTGCCTCTTTTCTTTGAAGCTGCCTATCCAATGGCTCCCAGCCTGGCCCTCTTGCTCTTCAAACATCAGGCTGTGCTTGATCAAACTTGACATCCTCCAATGCAGGGGTCACAGGAGATAGTGTGTGCACTGCTGGGTCCTGGCCCAGCTCAGCTGGGCTCCTGAGGGTCCTTGAAGCAGGCTCTGGAAATGGACTATTTCCTGACATCTGAAGCCCCATGGTGGGGATGAGCAGAGTCAGGCTTGGGTGTTGTTGGTGAAATGTGAGTGGATTTGTATAATTTGTGGGCCGGAATGAGGGTGAGGGTGAAGATAATGTGGACTAACTGTGGGTAGCCAGGAGTGGGGAGGGGTGGAGGGCATGCATTTACATGTGCCTGCTTGGGAAAACAGATCTCCAGGCCTTCAGCTGCTTCCTTTGCACTCATTTCTGTGCCACTTTAGGTGATGAAACAGGTAAGGATCTCCATGAGTGAAACTTCTGACCACTTTCATGAGCACTTAGTCTCATCTCCTAGGAGGGCATTTATGCTTCCTGAGCCAGGTCCATCAGTTGTCATGAAGGGAAGTTCTAGGTGTAGAATATGTACCTGTTGGCAAGTTCTGTAATCATAATCTGGTCACTTAATTTGATGTGACTCAGATGAGTACATTAGTCAGACTGGCTGACTTACTCCTTAAGCCTGATGTTTGGGCTACTTAGTCCTCATGCCTTTCTGCTCTCCTGGACAAATTCCTTTTCAAAGCACTCTCTTCCTTCTTGTTATTTTATTTGGGCATCTCCCTGAAACTTCAGCTTTTGATGCTTCCTTGCTTTCCATTCCGGGCTCTCCAGTCAAGCATCAAGGGCCATTGCGGCCCCTGTACTCAAATGAACTCCAGCAGGCCCTGCTTCTACTTCCTCTCCCACTCCTGGATCTTTGTCTCTGGTGAAAGAAGTTTCCCATCTTTCTCCTCCCTCCACCACTTTCTTGAACTCATCCCTCTTACTTTCCTCCCACTGGCCTTTGGTCCAAGCTTTCTCCTCTCTCATTATGGGGGTCCAGCCAGACCTACTTCTCTTCTTTGTACTCTGAAACATCTTCTAGGTTATCTCACCCCCCAACCCGCCATCAAATTTTCTTTATCTGCGGTCTTCTTCCATGAGAGTGCTGCTCTCTGAGAGAGAAAGATTCATAAACTAACCGCTACCGGAATGTGACGATGTCATGCCAACAATGACATACTTGGAATTTGGCATGGCCCTTCTGGAGTTGTGTCTTAACCTAAGGAAATGGTGACCTTTCCAGGCCAAATCTTAGAGCCATAGATTGACATCCTTCGGGAGGACATCTTCTGAGACTCAAATTCATGTGGTCTTAATTTCAGAGAGGGTTCAAGATTAGGCCTTTTTAGCCAATGTCTTGTTTCTCCTTTTGTCTGCCTTTTCCCTCCAATTTGGCCCTAAACCCTGGACTAGAAACCAGAGGGTGGCACACATTGATCATACCCTCTTTCCCTAAGAGGGGCAGCCAGAGCTCCTGGTACATCCAGCTCTTCCTCAACCTCTCTTCTCTTTACCAGAGTCTTTCTTGGGTGCTCTTGGCATGGAGAAGAGATGGCTTCTCACTCTTTGAATAATCAAACATCGAAGGTTGGATTCATGTGGCCCAGACTCCTCTTGCCCTCCATGGCTCTCAACCCCTTCTTCCTAAGTTCTTATCAATCTATCATTCTGTGAGCCCCACTCTGCTAGAAACCAAAGGCCCTCTTTTTCCGGGAAGGTCATTTGCATGTTTACAGGCATTCTCTTATTATAGTTATCACTTCCAGTAAATTTGAAAGACATAAAAAAACTGCAAGAGTATTGTTGGGAGCCTATTTTATTGCCATGGCTTATAAAAAAGAAACAAAGATAGTAATTCCATTAGTAGTTGAAAATCATAGTAGTACTGTATTATTGAATATAAATTTTACTGCAATGGTAACTGTGTATCACAAAGACAATAAGCACACAATTGAAGAGCGGTTATTGGCAGGCCGGGTGGACAGGAGACAACACGTCACACCTGCAGGGCCACGTGGGAATTGAGGTAGAGGGTTTTTTAGTGTTCTAGGAACTACGCTTTCTTGTACACAGGGAGGGATGTGGGGCATAGAAAGAGATTGAAACCAGACAGATCTGGGTAGAAAGCCCTGACTTGCCTGTTTCTATCTGTGGGAAGCTGAGTGGTTCACTTGGCCTCATCAGCAGAATGGGGCTAATCCTACCAGGTTGTAAGGATTAAATGTGACACTAGATGAAAAGGTTCTTGTAAATCGCTCAACTGTAAATTCCACGAAGGCAGGGCCCCTGTCCATCTGGTTCTCCTCTTTCTTCCTAGTGCGACCTCAGTGCCTTGCATGTAATAGGTTTATTAATGTAGCTATTAGTGTACTATTTTTGTTGTTATGCTTCTTTCTTTTTTTTACATCACTGGAAGATAATCAAAGACCTCTGATCTAGTTAATCCCCTGCCTCTTCTGCTAGCTGAACCAGCTACCCATCCTCCTCAATCCAGTGCCCTGGAGCCTGGCAGAGCTACAGGGTAGCCAGATGGGAAACTGAAAAAAGGTTTGAATAATAAAGAGAAAACTGAAAGGGCTTTCTCACCAACCCATGAGATTGACGAGCTATGAGTCCATGTATTTTAACCTTTTGGCAGAACATTTATGAAGCAAATTACAATACTTGATTTAATAGTGAGGCTCCCAGATACAGGGCATGTCTCAGATAGGCTGAGGATTTGTTACTTGATTTATAGAAAAATACTTTTGGTGTAAATGTTTATTAGAGTCAAGTTCTCTTTAAAGGTGATACATGGCATTGTTACACATTGGCGTGAAAAGTAGTGTCTCTGGAGGGCCCAGATTGCACGGGGTCAGAGCTTCACGTCTTCCATGGCTGGGAACATTGCTTCCTATTGCTCTCACCCGGCAGCTCTTAGGGTTCTTTATCAACTTTATGTCTCAATTGTCACACCTGCAGTGCTCCCTTCAAGCATTAATAGTTCTTGGTTTGCAAGTGAGAAGGCGCCTTTTGGCGTTGTAGGTGACCTTCTGCTTTTCAGGTTGTTTGTTCTATTTCTTGGAGAGAGATGAGCAAGGGCAGTGCAACAGGGAACCTCAGTTTCCCGATCTGTAAAATGAGGAATGAAGATGGCATGCTCCATGCAAATACCTGGAGGCTTAAAAACCAGGCACCCAGTTTGATTTTCCTTTCTGTCTCCAGTGCTATGCAGAACGTCTGGCACCTGGTAATGCTGACTCCACTGCTCTGGATGAAATGAATGAGTGAATGATACCATCTATGAAGGCCTGTATAGTTTTTCTATACATTCAGAAAAGAGGATTCTTTGAAATCTCAATGAAACTTCCTTCTCTTTCTTTCCCTTACTTGGCCCTTTTATCTTTGGATATGCCCAGTGGATTTAGCTTCTAAACCTTCATGCTGCTGTGAGTTTTAAGCTCCTGCCCCACATCTCTCTAGGCTGCCCCTCATTGTCTGTTTTTGAACCCCATTCCTCATGGATGGAGTTGGCAAACACTATATAATTATATTGGAAATCACAGGTTCCCAGAGACTGGGGAGTAATTATGCTTAATAGGAATAAAATGAATTCCCAGTTGCCCTCTTCGGGGTGGATGACAGTCCGACCCTATATTTACCTTCTAATGATATAGCAATTACCACGTAATAATTACCCTGGTACTGGCTGGCACATACCCAGCCATTAATTGGTTAATGGCCATTGTGCCATGCAGGGAATTGAGGAATGTGCATACTCCTTAATTTCCATAACTTAAACATCTTCAGCTTTTAAGGAGGAGCTTAGGAGACAGTCACGTGGGGAGCTGGAAGGCACCGTGCCACCTGTGAAAGAATTAGGGTTCCCAGCTGAAGGTCTTTTCTCTAGGAAGGCGAACCCAGCCCTCTGGGGAGTGGTGACAGGAGGGAGCTACACAGGGGAGAAGCCAACTGAGGTCAGAACAAGCCTTCACTCCCTTCCTGTGACAATGGAAGGACTAGCGGTGTTGGGGCAAGTCATAATTAAAGCCCAGATGAAATCCCACCTCATCCCTAAGTGTTAATTAAATCATTTATTCATCCAGTCTGTTTATTGAGCACACTCATAAAACAGTGCATGCACCTCCAGCCTCCTTGGTGTACATTGATTTTTTCCTTTTCGGAACCTCTCCCTTGAGATCTTATTTGTCAACTCCTTTTTGTATGATCTCTTCATTGGCCCCAGGGTCTCAGTCTTGCCTCAGAAAGCAGACTTGGAGCTTTTTGAGGGCAACGTTTGTCTAAATAACCTTTTCCTATTTGTGATAAGCCCAGAAAAAGCACTTATCATACATGTTAAATGAATGTTAGCAAGATAGTAGAGAAAAGTGCATGAACTTTGGGGTTAGTTAGAACTAGGTTCAAATTCCAGCTTTGTCACTAATTAGTGGTGTGACCTTGGACAAATGAATCACTTACCTTCTTTAAGAACTGTTTCCTCATCCAAAAAATAGGAATAATAATAATTAGCACATAGTGCTTGTCACACTATACGCAGGAGAAACCAAATAGTTCCTAATATTATAGTAGGTACTATGTATTATATTTACATACTAATGCATACCATATGGATATATATGAAAAATATGCATGGAAATATATATATATATGCATGGAGAGAGATATATGGATATATATATAATAAAAATAGGGTAGGCATTTTCCTGTCCTTCTTTTCTTTTTTTTTTTTTTTTTTTTTTTTTTTTTTTTTTTTTTTTCTTTTTTTTTTTTTTTTTTTTTTTTTTTTTTTTTTTTTTTTTTTTTGAGATGGAGTTTTGCTCTTGTCACCCAGGCTGGAGTGAAGTGGCATGATCTCGGCTCACTCACTGCAACGTCTACCTCCCAGGTTCCAGCAATTCTCGTGCCTCAGCCTCCTGAGTAGCTGGAACTACAGGTGCGTAGCTGCCACCACGCCCAGCTAATTTTTGTATCTTTGGTAGAGGTGGGTTTCACCGTTGGCCAGGCTGGTCTTGAACTCCTGACCTCAAGTGATCCACCTGCCTTGGCCTCCCAAAGTGCTGGGATTACAGGTGTGAGCCATTGCAACTGGCCCCTCTCCTCTTTTTCATGGGAGCAGAGCTAATAGGGGTTTGGAGTCCTGTAGTAACCACGATTATGTTTTGTGGTTAATTTTTCTGTGACCTGTGAGTGGACCAATATTCTGCCTCAATCTAGGGAATCACTGGAGATCATTCAGATCCCATCGAGGGAAAATTACATTGAAGGTGCTGTGCAATACAATTTTCACACATGTTATTTCACTTAATCCTCACATTAAGTCTGCAAGGGGAAAAAATATTGTGAAAGACAGAATGCACCAGTTAATTAAGAAGATGATTTTATTAAGGCTATTTGCAATGGGGAGAGTGCTCATTAATGGGGAATGTCTAAAAGAGAAGGAAGGGGGCCTGGGGTTTTATAGGGGCAGGTAAACAAGGGACCCATCTGTGAGTCTTATGGGAGTCATGAGAAAAGTAGAGGAGGGTCCTATCTGAGCTGCTGAGGACTGGTGGGGCGGGTGTTATCTGGGAATATACTAACGCAGCTTAGCCATTTTGGGGAACACAGGAGGGTTGGAGGGATTTGTCAATCTTCAGGAGCACAAGACTCAGATCAAGTTCAATGTCGTTGACGTCATTCTGAAGTTTGTAACTGAGTGAACTAAAGAAGAGAGGTTAAGTCACTTGTCTGCCGTTCCATGGCCAGTTTGAGGGGGAGCCATCTCAGAACCCCAGCCTGCCTGGCCCCAGAGCTTCTATCTTGTTGCAGACATATGGCTTTTTTTTTTTTTTTTCATTCCTTGATTTAGTGAACAGATATTCATTTAGATGCAACTACATGCCAAGAACTGTTCTTGGTGCTGGGGATGCTTCAACAAAAAGATAGCTAGGGCCCTGACTGCATGGAAGTCACATCTGAGTGGGAGAGAGAGAGACACTGAACAACTTAACATGTAAATAAAACAGATCACTTGAGATAGGGATTAAATGCTACAAAGGAAATGCAACAGAGTGGTGTGTTAGAGAGTGACTGGAGTGGGGAGTGTTCTCTGAGGAGGTGACAGATGAGCAGAGGCCTGAATGGTGAGAAGGAACCAGCCATGCACGCAGCTCAGGGTGTGGAATTGGGGGGACGGTGCTAGGAGGAGGGAAGGTCAAGTGCGAAGGCCCTGTGGGGATGAGCAAGCAGAAGTCCCTGCAGCCGTGTGGATGGTGGGGAGAGGGCAGGGCTGAGGTCAGAAAGCTTGGGAGTACCAGATCAGGGAGAACCCTGTGGGTTCTGATGAGGTGTTTAGATTTTATTTCAAGTACAGTGGGGGAAGTCATCAGCAAAACAACAGAAATTATTGGATGGTGTGAGAACAATATTCTGATTGTGAGTTTTTGTGAATGGCCAGGAAAGCATGTCCCTGGCCTATCAGTAGTTGGGCTATAGCCTGTCTTTCAAATGCTGTCCCTGACCCCCGTGGGGCAGGGGATGTCCTGCTGACTGTGAGGCTGCAAAACAGTTATCCTCTCCTCTACGAACCAGGGCCAATGGTCAGCCTTCTGTGGATGGGCTTTCGCCAGCTTGGCTGGCCTTCTGACTCCTGCATCAACCCGTGAAATGTCAAGGTGTGCTTGCCCTATTGTAGATCCTCATTTTGCCCTCTGTGGTGGGTAGAGCTGGGATTATGATCTATCCCCGTCCTTACAGATGAGCCATCCTAGGGTTTCACGGATCCTACACCTAAAGAAGGACATTAAACTGGAAACAAGTAGTCACAGGTTTTGTGACTACAGGGCTGAATGTCCCCCACTCCAGCCACTTTGAGTTCCAGAAGCTTCAGGACAGGCTCACCCAGGGTTGTCCAAGTGTGTCTTACAGCCATTTCGAATAATAGATGGAACTAGGAGATGCTCTGTATTTAGTGGTCTTTTAGGCCACCACCTATGAGCTATCAGTTATGATCTACAGCCAGCACTATTACCTGCTGTAGCACTGCCTTCTATTAGCAACTATTATTACTACCAACTATTAGCCACCATTAGCTACTATTATCCATTATTAGCCACTCTTATCAGCGATCCACTATTATCTCCTATCAGCTTCTATTATCCTTAACCATTATCCAGTATCTTCCATTTGTTATCTGTGATCTGCTATCGGCTACTATCTATTACCTGCCATGTGCAACAGTCTGTCAGCTACTTTTTATTCTCTGCGATCTATAGTTGCCAACTATCTATCAGCTACTATCTGTTATTTAACATCCATCAGCTGCCATCTAGCCATCATTCTCCATCTTTCTTCTCTACCTAAGTTCATGCACAGTAATTAATAGACATTAGAAATCTCAGGCCAGGACTTTGCTTACAGATGCCTCTATGGGACAAGAGCCTCATTTCTGCCACCAAAAGTTTTGAGTGGCACTACCCATTGTGGCTTCCTGCATTCACAGCCAGAACCCTCGCTACCCTGCCCAGTGTCCCTGGCTCATGCATTCATGGCTCCTGGCTACCATATCACAGATCTAGAGGGAGCTTTGACAGAAAGAATTAAAGTTTCACTCTTGGGACTGGAAGAGAAACAAAGCTTAAATGACACATTTGGTTTATCCAATTAAAACTTGCATGAGGTAGAATGTCTGCTCTCACAGGAATAAGAATTCAGAAAGATGCCCATGGATCTTGATTTTGTTCCATGGACAAGATAGATCAAAACAGACTGATGAACCTGTTTCTTATTCCCAAACGCATGACCCAGATGTACCCAAGTGGACATCAGGGATTGGCTTGGGAAGATGTGAGTGTGCTGAAGGCCAGCACAAAGGTGAGGAGTGCTGGATGCAGAAGAGCAAGAGGAAGAGCTCTGCTCCTGCAGGGAGCCTAACACCCTGCAGGTCAGAGGGGTGGAGGGCATTCTGTCTGGGTGGCCTGGGTGCTGCCTGACCGCTGTTTCAGGAGGCAGATGGTGGTGTGGAAAACTCTGGACTTTTTTGCAGCCAGGTTGTGCAGGCTGAAGTCCTTGCTCTGGCAGACCTTGAACAAGTCGTTTAACCTCAGGGTTTTCATGAAGGTAAGTGAGCACACCGGTGAAACAGGCTGCCAGGAGATGCATTCTGGGGATGTGGAGGGAGCGGAGAAGTGGCAGGTGCGCAGGAGCTCACCAGCTCTGAGGGAACCCTCTGCACCAGAGAAGGCTGGGGAAAAATCCACCAAGTGTCATAGCTGGAATGATCATTAAAGAACTCTACAATGGGGCCTTTCAGGGCTGGGCACAGTGGCTCACGCCTGTTATCCCAGCACTTTCGGAGGTGAAGGAAAGAGGTTCACTTGAGCCCAGTAGTTCGAGACCAGCCTAGGCAACAGAGCAAGACCCTGTCTCTAAGAAAAAATTAATTCATTAATTTAAAAGTAAAAAATAAAGTTAAAAAATAAAAAACAGATTGGCCCTGCTCAGTGGCTCATGCCTGTAATCCCAGCACTTTGGAAGGCTAAAGCGGGCAGATCACTTGAGGCCAGGAGTTCGAGATCAGCCTGGCCAAAATGGTGAAATGCCGTCTCTACTAAAGATACAAAAATTAGCTGGGCATGGTTGCACATCTGCAGTTCCAGCTACTTGGGAAGCTGAGGCACGAGACTCACTTTAACCCAGGAAGCAGAGTTTGCAGTGAGCCTAGATTGTGCCACTGCACTATAGCCTGGGCAACAGAGTGAGACCCTGTCTCAAAAAAAGAAAAAAATAAAAAAGTAAAAATAGAATAGAGTCTTTCAGACTGTAGGTATGACCCTTTAGGGTAGTAAAATCAATGAATGGATTGTGGTCAGCATTAAAACAAACAAACAAAAGAAATAGAAGAAAACAGAAAAATTATACAGTGTATCACATGTAATAAGGTTAAGCTTTGTTTTTTGGAAATAATGTATTTACATGTGAACCAAGTTATAAGAGGAAATATATTTCTTAGCGTGAGTCATGGTGAAACAAGTTTGAAAACCACCAACTTGGTTCAATTTTGGAATTTGGAGGTCCAGGCTCAGAGAGGTTAAAGTGCTGAACCAGGACAAGATTAGGCCTGCAGAAAGGAAATGGTGGCTGGGTCGTGGACAAGACCTCCCTTGCCATCTTCAGGGGAGGTGGCCATTTGTTAGCATTGACTCAGAGACTTCCTCACTTAAAGAGGGGAAGGCGAATTCAAGGAGATTTCTAAATGATGAAATCAGAGATGCCAGGACTGCTGTGACGGTCACATGGTGGGTTTGGAGAGTGCTCCTGTGTCCCAGGCAGCACTGGAGTTCACCTGAGGCTGCACAGAATGAGCCCAGCCCCATCCCTGGCCCCAGGGGCCCTTTCAGTCTAACAGCATTCATGACCAACCTGGATTTAGAGTCATGCAGACCTGGGGTTCGAATCCTGCCCTGCCACCTACAACTGGGTCAGACGTGCCAAGTAATTCCTGAGCCTCAGATTCTCTCTCTGTTAGTGGAAATGCCTGCCTTAAAATGATTTTTAAAATAGAATATAAAGAAATAATCTAAAGGAAAGTGCTTAGCCCTTAAATACTATCAATAAATACTTTCCCTGGCCACCTCTCCTGCATCTCCCCACCCTGTGCTCCCCGATTCACAAAGTCTTCCATATTCATGATCTCATTGACTGTCTCAGCCTGCAAAGCTAGTTCTTACACAAATAGGTCAGCAAAGCAAATACACTTAGTATTTACATTTATGCAGGCAACAAGGCCAAAGTCCCTCACCAAGACAGCGATGACATATAGTAATCCCAGCAGACTTAGAAGTAAAAGCTTCTTCCAGAAATTTCCATTACCCCTGAGGCCATGAGCAGTGTATGCCCTTGGGCCATCCCCCAAGAAGCTCTGAGGTTGGGCAGAAACGAAGGCCAAGTTTGGGGCTGCTGATGTCTTCCTTCCTCCCTCCCTCCTGTACTGGGCTTGTATTAAAACCACTGACCAGGCAGATCCACTTCCCTCCTTGTCTCCTGGACCTAAGATGAATCTGGCTAGGAGACCCATTAATGAGAAACATGATCTAAACCTGGAAAGACTTTAATACTCTGGGGGAAAATATTGTTTTTTCCACATTTAAAAAAAGTGCTTCTATTATCTCCCTCAAGATAAATTCCAGCTATTTACTCACCGTTTCCTCTATGAAAAAAGCATCTGCATTCCCTCAGGGTGTCTTTCTTGCTTGATAACCTCATAACCAGATTGTAGATGCATATATATCAAGATGCTTGTTACAGCACCTTCTCTCTCTCAGGTGTGAAGATAGATGGATGAGGATGAGTTTCATGTATTCAGAACACAGGCAACCTAGGTCCTTGCTTTAACGACAGGCTGATTCCCACATGGGTTTCCTGCCTGCTTGTATGATGCCATTTATTATAAAGTGACTGCATCTCCACATCCTGGCCTGGGAGCCAAGCCCTTTTAGAACCAGGTCAGCCACAAGACCTAGATTTTCTTCTTTGAATCCTCTGGGAACGAAGTGAAGACAGGGGTTAATATGGCTGTACCCATCCTGCCAGACCTGGTTTCACGTAATGTGTCTCATTGTTTTCTGAATATGTTTGTATGTGCCCCATTTTCTGGTTGGCAATCATGGATACTGTAGCCATACCCTTTCCTCTTGCCAAATTCACTCCTTAATCTCATTGGTCTCAGTGAGCTCTCCCCAAAAAAGATTTCTTTTTCTCTCTGGGAAGCTCTGACTAATCTTGCCCAATGTTATAGGCTACTGAAATAAAATCAAATTCTATATTTAATCTGTACAACCAGGAACCTAGCTAGGTCTGTGCAAATGTGAGTTTTCAAAGCCTGGGCTCCTGAGGCTGAAGATTCACCTCCTGTCTCCGGAAAGGCTTCACTTGAAAGGTTTGATAATTCCACAATGCAGAGTTCTGCTCATTCTTCTCTTCCTTAGCTTTATTGAGGTATAATTTACATACCATAAAGTTCACTCATCTTGAGAGTACAGTCCAATGATTTTTAGTATTATTTACAGAGTTTTGCCACTATCATGATTTAACTTTAGAACACTGTATTGCGTCATAAAGAAACTCTGTCTTAGCCATCTACCTCCCCCCCCCAGCACTTCCCCCACTCCAGCTCTAGGAAACCACCAGTCTACAATCTACTCTTTGCCTCCATAGACTTGCCGATTTGGGACACTTTATTTAAATGAAATCATGCAATATGTGGTTCTTATGACTGGCTTCTTTTACTTAGAATAATTTTGAGGTTCATTTGTGTTGTAGCACATATTAGCACTTTGTTTCTTCTTCTTATTTATATATTATTATTTACTATTTTGTTTATCCATTCACCAGCTGGTGAACTGGTGAGTTATTTTCACTGTTTGGCTATTATGAATCATGATGCTATGAATCTATTATGATTAGACAGGGTCTCTGTCACTCACGCAGGAGTGTCAGTGGTGTGATCAAGGCTCAGAGCAGCCTCAACCCTCTGGGTTCAAGTGGTACCTCCACCTTAACCTTCCCAGTGGTTGGGGCGACAGGCACGTGCCACCACACTTGGCTAAATTTTTGGGGTTTTTTTGAGATGAAGTCTTGCTCTGTGGTCCAGGCTGGAGTGCAGTGGCCTGATCTCAGCTCACTGCAACCTCCTCCTCCTGCGTTCAAACAATTCTCCTGCCTCAGCCTCCTGACTAGCTGGGATTACAGGCATGCATCACCACACCTGGCTAATACTGTATTCTTAGTAGAGACGGAGTTTCACCATGTTGGCCAGGCTGGTCTTGAACTCTTGGCTTAGTAATCCGCCCACCTCAGCCTCCCAAAGTGCTGGGATTACAGGTGTGAGCCACTATGCCTGGCCCTCGGCTACAGTTTAAAATTTTTTTTGATCGAGATGGAATCTCCCTATGTTGTCCAAGATGGGTGCTGCTATAAATATTCTGATACAGGCTGGGCATGGAGCTCATTCCTGTAATACTGTAGTACTTTGGGAGGCCAAGGTGGGCAGATCACTTGAGCCCCAGGAGTTTGTGACCAGCCTGAGCAGCATAGTGAGTCTCTGTATCTACAAAAAAATCATTAAAAAATTAGCTGAGTGTAGTTGCTTACACCTGTGGTCTCAGCTACTTGGGAGGCTGAGGTGGGAGGATCACATGAGCCTAGGAGGTCAAGGCTGCAGGGATTAATGATTATGCCACTGATTTCCAGCCTGGATGACAGAGCAAGGCCCTGTTTAAAAAAAAAAAAATCCCATTCAGTTCTTCATGTGGACATATGCTTTTGTTTCTTATGGGCAGATACCTAGGAATGGAACTGATAGGTCACATGTTTACAAACTCTATGTTTATTATAGCCTCTATAGTTAACATTTTAAGAAGGTGCCAAGCTATTTTCCAAAATGGTTGCACTATTTTAAGTACTACTAGAAATGTATGAGCTTTTCCAGTTTCTTCATATCCTCACCGGCACTTGTTACTGTATGTCTTTCTTTTTTGAGACAGGGTCTTGCCATGGTGCCATCATGGCTCACTGCAGCCTCAACCTCCTGAGTTCAAGTGCTTCCCATCTCAGCTTACCAAGTAGTTGGGATTATAGGTGTGTGCCACCACACCTGACCTTTTTTTTTTTTTTTTTTTTTTTGTAGAGATGGGGGTCTCTCTTTGTTGCCCAGGCTGGCCTGGAACTATTGGGCTCAAGTGATCCTCCCTCCTTAGTCCTCAAAGTACTGGAATTACTGGTGTGGGCTGCCACACCTAGCCTGTATATCTTTTTGATGATAGTCAAAAAGCTGGAGGAGGAGGCCACAAGCCAAGGAATGCAGATGGCTTCTAGAAATTGGAAAAGGCAAGGAAACAGCTTCTCCCCTAGAGACTGCCAACACTTTGGTATTAGTTCAGTGAGATCTGTGTTAAACTTGAAATATTTAGAAATAAACACCTTTCTTCATGTGTGTAGTTGTTTTTAGTTATGTCTTCACTAGTGCCTGTATGTGTGAAACACTCCACAGTGACAGGCCATGATACATTGTTTCTTCTGAGCAAGGATCTTAGAAGAATGAGAGCCTACTGAAAGTTTTGTCCATGTGGTCGTTATGTTACTCAGGCTGGTCACAAAATCCCGGGGCTCAAGTGATCTGCCCACCTTGGCCTCCCAAAGTGCTGGGATTACAGGAATGAGCCCTACCCCCAGCCTGTATGGGAATATTTATAGCAGGTCTCAGAAGTACATTGGACTTCGGGAGTCACAGCCATTTCTTTTCATGGTGTTTACCTTTGATGTCCAGCTCCAGCTCTAGAAAAATGCAGAGAGGGGTGATGGGGCATTGCAGGTTGAATGGAGTCAGTAAAAGCCTAATTAAACCCAGGACCATCACGTGTTTTTTCATTCAAATCCTATTTGATAGCAACTTCTCTGAGCTTTCTAGCAGAGGTGAAAAGGGGTCTTTTTTCCTTGCCCTATTACCCACTTTTTGTCCTGAACAAGACATCTAATGGCTGGGTCTATAGATCAAAGTGTCTGGCCTGTGAGCAAATGGCTGGCTTAAGACCTGGGGGTTCTTGTTAGATAGCCTGAGTGTACGTGCAGGCAAGCCAGGACACATTTCCCAGCTTAGGGTCCTTAACTTTAATCACGTCTGCAAAGTTCCTGTTGCTATGTAAGGTAACAGAGACATAGGTTCTAGGGATTAGGGCATAGGTATAAAGTGGTATCTCATTGTGGTTTTGATTTGCATTTCCCTAATGGCCAATGATGTGGAACATCTTTTCCTGGGCTTTTTGGCTACTCATGTGTCTTGCAAAATGGCTAAACTTTTTTCCCATTTTTATATTGGATTATTTGTCTTAGAATTATTTATATATTCAGGGTATTAGTTTTTTATTGCTGCTGTGACAAATTACTAGAAATTTAGTGGCTTAAAACAACATAAATTTATTATCTGACAGTTCTGTAGGTTAGAAGTTGGACACAGGTCTCACTGAGCTAAGAAGTAAAGTGTTGTCAGGCTGTGAGGCAGAATCTGTCTCTGCTTGTTTCAGCTTCTAGAATCGTCTGCATTCCTTGGCTTGTGGCCCCTTCCTCCAGCTTTACAGCCAGCAATGTAGCATCTCCCTGATGCTGCTTCTGGGGTCATGTCTTTTTCTGGTCATAACCTGGAAAGATTCTCCAATTTTAAGGACTCAAGTGATTAGATTGAGCCCACCTGGGTAAACCAGGATAATCTCCCTGTCTCAAGGTCCTTTAATCACATCTGCAAAGTTTTTTTTTTTTTTTTTTTTTTTTTTTT
>NW_016107343.1:4089252-4127049 GCF_001604975.1 Cebus imitator | reverse complement strand
CGCTCTGTTGCTCAGGCTGGAGTGCAGTGATGTGCAATCTCAGCTCACTGCGACCTCTGCCTCCCAGGTTCAAGCAATTCTCCTGCCTCAGCCTCCCAAGTGGCTGGATTACAGGTACATGCCACCACACCCTGGCTAACTTTTGTATTTTTAGTAGAGATATCATTTCACCATCTTGGCCAGGCTAGTCTTGAACTCCTGACCTCAAGTGATCCACCTGGCTTGGCCTCCCAAAATGCTAGGATTATAGATGTGAGCCACCATGCCTGGCCACATCTGCAAAGTTTCTTTTGACATGTAAGGTAATATACACCAGGTTCTAGGACTTAGAACATGGGCATCTTTGGGGGCTCATATTCTGTCTACCACATATGGAAAAAAAGTCCCTTGTCAGATGTATGATTTGTAAATATATTTACATGTTTTCTCCCCATCTGTGGCTTGTCTTTTCATTTCCTTGGTGTCTTTTGAAGAGAAGAAGCTTTTAACTTCGATGAAGTCTAATTTATCGATTTTTTTCTTTTATCGTTTGTGCTTTTGGTGTTTTAATTAGGAAACCATTGCTTACTTCTAGGTCACAAAGACTTATTTCTATGTTTCCTTGTAAGAATTTTGCAGTTTTAGTTCTTACATTTAGACCTATGTTTGCTTTTGAGTTAATTTTTGTGTATGGTATGAGTTAAGTGTAGAGAACCATCCTTTTATACATGAATGTTGAACTGTCCCAGCATTTGCTGAAGAGACTATTCTCTCCCTCATTAAATTGTCTCAGCATCTTTGCCAAAATCAGTTGGCCATAAATATAGAGGTTTATTTCTGGACTTTCAATTCTATTCCATAGATCTATATGTCTGTCTTTATGCCTGTATCACACTAGTTTTGTTTGTTTGTTTTGACACAGGGTCTGGCTCTGTCACCCAGGTTGGAGTGCAATGTTGTGATCTCATCTTATTGCAACCTCTGCCTCTCTGGCTCAAACCATACTCCCACCTCAGCCTCCCAAGTAGCTGGGACTATAGGCGCATGCCACCATGCCTGGTTAATTTTTGTATTTTTGGTAGAGGCGAGGTTTTGCCATATTTTCCAGGTTGGTCTTGAACTCCTGGGCTCAAGTGATCCTCCTGCCTCGGCCCCCCAAAGTGCTGGGATTATAGGCATGAACCACTGCACCTGGCCTGGTACTGTTTAGATTATAGTAGCATACAGTAAGTTCTGAAATTGGTAAGTGCAAATCCTCCAACTCTGTTCTTATTTTTCAAGAATGGCATGGCTATTCTGGATTCTTTGCATTTCCATATGAATTAGACACACTGTGTCCCTGGTTCCCTTGTCTATTACATCTTTATCATAGAGAACAATTTTGGATGTATCCATCTTGTCCATCACCCAGCACACTAAAGGTTCCCAGGGAACGGTAGTCTATTCTTGTTTATAGACTGAATAATCTATACACCTCCAGGGACGACATTGAGGACTCTCAGTACTATGTTTGTTGCTGGGCAAAGTGGAGATCTATCTGAGAGATGAGGAAGAGGCAGCTCAGGTCTAGGCTTAAGGCTCAGATCTCTCACCATAGATCCCTTTTTCCCAGCCCAAACCCAGGAAATGTGCTCTTACTGTCTACCCCTTTGCTTTACTTTGAGCTATATATTCTATATACCATTGATCAGCATTGGGGCTGGCTTTACTCACTCATTTGTTCATCATGTGCCAGATACATTCTCAATGCCTAAGATACATCTTTTATTTTGGGGGGTGGGAGGAAAATGAAACACATATAATGGAGAATCCACTATACTTAGGCTCCTGTAGAGGCAACCAACTCAATTCTAACAGATCCAGTAGCCCATAGGTCTATTTGCTTTAGGCCTTTGGCTACTGGACAAAGCTAGAGAATTAGTCTTTTAGGCTAGAACAGGGTCCAGATACTTCTATCTCCAAGCAACTAGTCTGGCCTCATTGTACTACTTTTCCTCTGGCTCTCAATGGGCTATACTTTGGGGCAAATGGAAACCTCAGACTGGGGTGAGGATGTGTATTAGTCCATTCTCACACTACTAATAAAGACATACCCAAGACAGGGTAATTTATAAAGAGGAATAGGTTTAATGGAATCACAGTTCCACATGGCTGGGAAGGCCTCACAATCATGGTGGAAGGCAACACAGGAGCAAAGTCATGAGAGAGCGTGTGCAGGGAAACTTCCCTTTATAAAACCATCAGATCTCATGAGACTTACTGTCATGAGAACATTACGGGAAAGACCTACCCCCATTATTCAATTACCTTCCACTGTGTCCCTCCCATGACAAATGGGAATTATGGGAACTACAATTTAAGATGAGATTTGGGTGGGAACACAGCCAAACCATATCAGGATGCATCTCTAAGACATCTTTCTAACAGTTACATTTTTGTCAGAGAAGATATCCTTGTCTTAGGCAGATGATGCTTAACAGGTGTACCTGAGAAATACCTGGGGAATTAGGCTTTTCCTAGGTCCTGATCTGTCTTCTGCTGAGTTTCTTACTTCTCATCTCCACTTGCAGAAAATTGAGCTGGAGGTAGAGAACGTGGCTTTTCCAACTCTGCAAGTATAATTAGGAATAGCCAGACCCCTAGCAATTATAGTGCAGACAACAAGCTAAAAGGGTCATGTTTTAGCAAATTCTCATTTTCTTCTACAGCTGTGTTCAGGTGAGCCAGTTTTAAACCTTAATAAAGCTTCAGAAAGTAGCCTTTACCCTCAAACACCTTGAATTTTTGCTAACACATTCTGGGATGCTGAAGTCTTGGCAAAAACACAGTATAAACTCTTGAGATAAAAAAGCCTATGGGAGGAGCCAGGTGCAGTGGTGTGCACCTGTTGAGTTGGGAGGATCACTTGAGCCCAGGAGTTTGAGACCATGGCAAGATCCTGCGTCTAAAAAAAAAAAAAAAAAGCTATATAGTTTAATCAGCTGTTTTGTTATCTCAGAACAAGAGTGACCAACCTCCTGGCCCAGGATAGTTGATATGGTTTGGCACTCTGTCCACACTCATATCTCATCTTGAATTGTAATCCCCACATGTTGAGGAAGGGAACTGTAGTCTCCACATGTCAAGGAAGGAAAGTGATTGGATTATGGGGGCCATTTCTCCCATGCTGTTCTCGTGATAGTGAGTGAATTCTCACAAGATCTGATGGTTTTATAAATGGTAGTTTTTCCTGCACACTCCCTCCTGCCACCTTGTGAAGCTGTCTGCTTCCCCTTCTTCCATGATTGTAAGTTTCCTGAGGCCTCCCCAGCCATGCAGAACTGTGAGTCAATGAAACCTCGTTTGTTTATAAATTACCCAGTCTCAGGTTGTATCTTTATAGCAGTGTAAGAACGAACTAATACAGTAATTTGGTACTGCAGTGAGTGGGGTGCTACTATAAGGATATCTGAAAATGTGGAAGCGACTTTGGAACTGGGTAATGGGCAGAGGTTGAAACTGTTTGGGGGCCTCAAAAGAAAACAGAAAGATGTGAGAAACTTTGGAACTTTCTGGAAACTTATTGAATGGTTTCGACCAAAATGCTGATAGTGATATGGACAATGAAGTCCAGGCTGAGGTGGTCTCAGATGGAGATGAGGAACTTATTGGGAATTGGAGCAAAGGTCACTCTTGCTATGCTTTAACAAAGAGACTGGTGGCATTTTAGTGAAATCTTTATTGCCTTCCCCTTTACCTCCTCAGCTCTATCAGTTGCTGAGATCATATTCTATGTGGGTTCTGGTAACAGAAAACTCAAGCTGAATCAGTTCAATTAATAAAGAAGATGTATTGCTTACAAAACGAAAATCCAGAGATAATGGAGGTTGTCAGGTATGGCTCAATCCAGAAAATTATTTCCATTTCTCTGACCCACTGGCCACTGTGTTGGCTTTCTCAGGAGCCTGAATTCCTGGGATACAAGGCAGCTGTAGTTATCTTAAGGGGTTGCAGACCTGTTCCTCAAGAACTTTAAAAACTATTAATGGCTGAATCCTATGCTCAGAGATTCTGGGGTATGCAGCCAATGTTGAGGATCAGTACTAATCTTGATTAGTGAAAATAATAATTAGTAGAAATACTAATCTTGAGAAGTAAAAGCTTATAAGAAGCATTATTCTAAAGCAGCTGGTACTGAAAGGTAAAATTAAAAGAGTTTAGGATCTACCATATTTTGCCAAGTCTAAGACACCATTGATTGAAAGATGCACCATTACTTTATGTACCACTAAAAAAGAAAAAATGTTGTTCATTAAACTACAATCCTCTACCTGTTACCTGCATCCTGATTTCAGAGATAAAAATTAAAAAGATGTGTGGTCTCTGAACCCATGAAATAAGGCATATATTGGAAGGAGGATAATCCTTTAAAGTAGTCGCCCCCAAAAGGAGTAATTGTATAAAGATTCCCTCGAAAGTTACTTCATTGAAAACACCTGTAGATTGTTTTTCCTTTGCCTTCAGAATCCGTTTTTTATTTATACAAGAAAATCATAGCATGTTGGAGCTGGAGGACACATTATAACCATCCAGACCAACCCCTGGATCGATGTAATTATAGTTACACCTTGTTTTAGACTAAAAGTGGTATTTCCCAGCCTTAATCTCTTACTCTATTCACCATTCTTGGCTCTGGATAGCTTTGGGTTGTTTCCAACAATCAAATCCACCCTCCAAGGCTGAAGATTTGCCACAGATGAGACTATTTAAAGTCATGTGCAACAAGTTCTGCTGGCAGTTCCCAGAGTGGGTGCTAAGGAGGAGGGTAAGTAATGAAACTGCATTTAGAATCAGCCCATATTCTCACTTTGATGTTTATGTTATGTTACATCATGATCAGTCACATGGCTGAGCTTTATTCCCCAGAGGAAAGCTGCTAGGGCACCAGGTGGGAACACTGTAAACGAGACACATGTGATGCCCACCCCTCCGTACTGGTTTTTCTCCAAATATAGGAAAGCCAGTAGTGACTGGAAGGAAAAACCTCAAATAAAGGACAATCTAATGTATATGAGATAGCTTGCAAGCCCATCTGAGGAAAACCAAAGAGGCTTCCTTTTTTTGTTTTTCAGAGAAAGAAATTACGATCCAGAGAGAGTAGGTGCCTGGGCCAGGGTCATAGTAAGTTGGATTTGAGCCGAAGGCAGCACTAAGGATCTTGCTTCCCAGCTGGCCTGTGCTACCTCCTCTCTTCTTAATGCCTCATAGCATTTATGCAGCTGAGGGTTTTAGGGGATGCTGCGGCTATAAATTAGGCAGCAGGCCAAGGAAGGGGTTGGTCTTTCAAGCCTAGAGCACTTGGGGCCAGGGCTTATACAGCACGCTCAGCCTGCCAGCCTGTCCATGTGATTAAGCCTGTCTACAGCTCCAGTATGGAGCACAGATCCAGGATCAAAGATGAATCAACCCTTGCCCTGGAATCTCCAGTAAGTCACTCAAATCATATATTCTTTTTCATTTAAAATACAGATGAGGTGATGAACTTGGCAATGATGGATTATGGTTGGGGGGTTAGAGGATGAGCCAGTAATTTATGCCAACGTGGGCTGGAGGAGTGCTCATGAAAACTTTCCACAATAGTGTGGAAAGGCAAGGGGAGAGAACGGATCTCTGAGAGGGGCAACCATGATTGGGCTTGAGAGCCTCCCCCGCTCCCATCTCCATCACACACCCATGCAGTGGTGACTCTGGCTGGCTTCTTTCTTCTCTCACTTGAGCTTCCTCTCCTTTACCTCCCTGCAGCTCCTTTCCTCATCCACATCATCCTTTTCTCCATCATATAAGGACATATCTTAAAGTCTGTAGAAAGGCACCTTAATTTGCATTTCCAACAAGCTTCCAGGTGATCAGTTGCTGCCACATTGAGGACCATGCTTTGAGTGGCCTTGGTCTAGGGTAGTGTGGTCCAAGTTCTCCAAATGCGATCCTTAGACCAGCAGCATAAGCATCATTGGAGAACTTGTGAAAAATGCAAATTCTCAGGCCAGGTATGGTGGCCCACACATGTAATCCCAGCATTTTGGGAGGCCTAGGCAGGCGGATCACTTGAGGTCGGGAGTTTGAGACCAGACTGGCCAACATGGTGAAATCTCATACCCACTAAAAATAAAAAAATTAGCCAGTCACGGTGGTACTCGCCTGTAATTCCAGCGACTCAGCAGGAGAATCGCTTGAACTCGGGAGGTGGAGGTTGCAGTGAGTCGAGATTGCGCCACTGCACTCCAGACTGGGCAAGAGAGCGAGACTTTGTCTCAAAAAAAAAAAAAACCCAAAACTCAAATTCTCAGATTCCCAGACCTACTCAGTCAGAAATCCCAAGGGCAGAATCAGAAATCTGCTTTTACAAGCCCTCCAGGTTGTTCCGATATAAGCTAACTGATTGTCAACCCACTGAGCTAGTAGTAGTGTTCTTCAGACATGGCTAAACTTCAGAATCACCGTTCTGAAAAATACTGGTGGCCTCACCTACCACCAGTTAACTCCGGATCTCTGGGTTGGGTTTGGGCAAGTATACTTTAAATGATGAGTTCGTGTCCTTTGTAGGGACATGGATGAACCTGGAAACCGTCATTCTCAGCAAACTGACACAAGAACAGAAAATCAAACACCGCATGTTCTCACTCATAGGCGGGTGTTGAACAATGAGAACACATGGACACAGGGAGGGGAGCATCACACACTGGGGTCTGTTGGGGGGAACTAGAGGAGGGACAGCGGGGGGTGCAGAGTTGGGGAGAGATAGCATGGGGAGAAATGCCAGATATAGGTGATGGCGAGGAAGGCAGCAAATCACACTGTCATGTGTGTACCTATGCAACGATCTTGCATGTTCTTCACATGTACCCCAAAACCTAAAATGCAATAAAAAAAAAATAAAAGGTTTTTAAGTGATTCTGATGCATGGTGAAGATTCAAACACAGGGATCTAGCTTAACAGCTTACAGATTCCAAACAGGTTCAGAGAAGGAAAGTGGCTTGCCCGGGCCGCACAGCTGGTGCAGCCTTCTGTAGCTCCTGGTTCTCTTGTCCTGAAGTTGCTATGTTTCTGGGCATGTATGGGCTCTGTGGCTCCTGTGTAGGCCTTTGTTCTACCTTGAATTATGTCTCAGAGCACTGAGCCCCACCTACAGGCTCCGTCAGGCGGGGCCTAACCTTGCTGACAACACAGGACCTGCTGCTCTGGACTCGGTGCTCTTCAGCTCTGCCCACCTATCTGCAGAGCACACCCTCAAGAAGGGGATTATCTCTTCTGGACCATCATTTCTTTTCCTGGCTTCCCTGAGCCCACAGGTGAGATCTTGGGAAATGGGAACTTTCAGGGGAGACACGTTGGCGATCATTCCTAAGTTCTTTAAAGCTGGTGCTTCCTCTTAGGATTAGGCTGGGACATCTTCCCCATTTCTCTGATGAAAGCGCTGAGGTGAGGCTCACTATGCTCAGCTGTCTCTGCCTCACCTGCCTTCAGGATGCTCTCAGATGAGCCTCATTGTGGCCTCACTTGTGTTCCACGGCCCCTGTCTCAGCGGGCCTTCCACAGGGCTAAAGCCAGACAGCAGAGGGCAAGGGGCAGGAGAGGGGGGTGGGGACGCATGGGTCCCTGGAGAAGCAACTCTTGATTGTCTGAAGTTTGTCCCCAAAGCAAAAGTGCTCCCAAATTGATTCTGTTCAGATTTAAAGTGAGTTATAATGTCAGTTATTTTTCCCCAAACCATAAGCCAGTTAGACTTCTTAATTGCTTTGAATGTAGTCTAAAATTCAAATAGTTTTCCTGAACTTACCCAGGTGGTAGGGATGGTGTTTATGGATGTGAAGCCGACACAGGGACTCATATTTGCAACGGGTCCTGGCAGTGAGAGGGTTACACATGGCCTGCCCGGTCAATCCTGGGCCTAAGGTGTGTGCACGCATGTGCATGGCTGCGTCGCAGGCCGGGACACCGGGGGTGATTTCTTGGTTTGTCCACCTGCCCTTTGCTAACGTTTGGTGCCTGTGCCACGAAGGCAGCTGGTTTTCTGGCACCTGCTGCCTGGCAGATGGGCCTTGACCTTTGTAGCAACTAGCATGGTGTTAGGTAAACAAGACCCCCTGCCCCTTATACTCTCCTACTCCTGCTGCCAAGGAGTTCTATTTTTGACAGGTTTGGGCTAGGGAGACTGGGAGAGTTGATGGTGGGGGCAGAAGAGTGGGCACCTGCTGAATTGGAGGGGAGAGGCAGATGGCAGCTAGAAACATAGCCTCTCGCCCCAGCCAGATTTGGTCTGTCTGCAGGAACCAAACATCCCCAGCCAAGCAGCTCTGAGGATGCAATGGGGACAGCTGAGGCTGGCAGGAGAAAGGGGTAAGACCAGGGAGGTCAGTTCCACTGGCCCATCCTCCATCCTGTGATTGCGAGAAGTGGGAGCCAGGCATTTCCTGACCATAGAGGCCAGCTGGTTGTAGCAGGGCTGGGCTGTCCCAGGCCCCTGATTAGTCTGATGGATGGCTCTTGTGCTGCTAATGTGGTTAGGGAAGCCAACAGCCCCAGGGGCTGGGAGCTCAGAGACTGGCCAGTGCAGGCCCTGCTGTAATCACATTTGCCCGTACACAGAAGAGGCCCAGATTACCCACCCAGAAGTCCAGAGGACATTAGTGAAAGTCATTTAGAAATATTTTTCATATCAAGTTTTCTTACCTTATTATTATTATTATTATTATTTTAAACAATCAGTTTCCTGCCCAGAGCGCACCCAGGAAGGAGCAGCTCTAAGAATGGATTATGGAAGAATGGCCAGGGCAGGCTAACTCCCTGAAGCCCTGAGTCTCCTGGAGTCGGGGGGCTTGGCTCTGCAGTGGAGGGAGTAGCTCCTGCTTCCTGGCTTGGAAAACACCAAACTCTTTTTTTTTCCACTTCCCAGGCCTGAATGGCCCCTCTTTTTTTTTTTTTTTTTTTTTTTTTTTTTTTTTTTTTTTTTTTTTTTTTTTTTTTTTTTTTTAAAATAGCTTTAGTTTTACCAAAAATTGTGAGGATAGTACAGAGAGTCCCCAGATATCCCCATCTCCAGCTTCCTCTGGTTAACCTCCTATGAGAGTAGGGTAGGTTTGTCATAATTAATGAACTAATATTGACACATTATTATTACCTAAAGTCCACACTTTACTCAGATTTCCTTAGTTTTTACCCAATCTCCAATTTTTGTCCAGGATAGCACATGACATTTAGTTTTCTTGTCTCCTTCTGTTTTTTTTTGAGACAGAGTCTTGCTCTGTTACCCAGGCTGGAGTACAGTGACGTAATCTCAGCTCACTGCAACCTCTGCCTCCCAGGTTCAAATGATTCTCCTGCCTCAGTCTCCCAAGTAGCTGGGATTACAGGTGCCCACCACCATGCCTGGCTATTTTTTGTATTTTTAGTAGAGACAGGGTTTCACCACGTTGGCTAGGCTGGTCTCGAACTCTTGACCTCAAGTGATTTGCCCACCTCGGTCTCCCAAAGTGTTGAGATTACAAGCATGAGCCACCATGCCTGGCTTGTCTTGTCTCCTTAGGTTCCTCTTGGCTATGAGAGTTTGTCACTTACAGTTTTTTTCTTTTTATAAAAATTAAGATATTCACATTTTATAAAATGCACCCTTTCAAAGTGTGCAGTTCAGTGGTTTTTAGTAGTCACAAAGTTGCGCAGCCATCCCAACTGTCTGATTCCAGAACGTTGTCAACAACGTAGGAAGAAACTCTGTACCCATTAGCAGTCATGTCCCATTCCTCTCTCCCCCAGCCCCTGGCAACCACTAATCTACTTTCTGTCCCTATGGATTTGCCTTTCCTGGACATTTCATATAAATGGAATCATACAAGATGTGGTGTCTTGCATCTGGCTGAGCCAGCCACTCTTACACATGCTTTAATAACTTTCATTCTCTTCCTTAGACTGAAGACAGGCTTCTACAGAAAACATATTCCAGGGACATAGGCACTACTTAACTGTGGGATACCGAGACCAAATCCAGTTGTTTTGACCCTAAGACCAAAGCATTTTTCTGTTATCCATCTATCCAAGCATTCATTCATTCAGCATTCACCCAGTGTCCTCTAGGTGCTGGATTCTGGGGATACAGAAGAGAATAAACCCCATCCTAGGCCAAACTATCACCTTCTCTCAGATTATTTTTTAAAATTATTATTATTATTTACATTTTTATGAGACATGGTCTTGCTCTGTTGCCCAGGCTGAAGTGCAGTGGTGTGATCCTAGCTTATTGTAGCCTCAAACTCCCAGGCTCAAGTGATCCTTCTGCCTCAGCCTTCTTAGTAGCAGAGACCGCAGACACATGCCACCACACCTGGCTATCGTGTCTCAGATTATTGACGTGTCTTTCTTGTTGATCTGCTCTGCCCTTGACCTTCTGCTGTCTAGACTCACCCGGCCAACCAGGTGATCGGGCCTTGCCTCAACACTGCCTAAAAACATTTAAGGGTGTGAGTGTGCACGTGTGTATATGTTCATTCTACATTTTATTCAGAATAAGAACCAAGGTCCTTCCAATGACTACAAGGCTCCGCCAGCCATCTGACTGTCTCTTACTGCTGTCTCTTGCTCACCCTGACGTAGGCATTATGGCCTCCACACTTCTCCATATTCTGCCCGACATGCTTCCAATCAAGATTTTCCATTTGCTACTTTTTCTGCTTGGCTAATTCTTCCCCTGCAAATATCTGCATGGCTCACTGCCTCACCATCTTCATGGCTACGTGAAAATGTCATCTCAAAAAGTCCTTCCCCGACCACCCTATTTAAAATAGCAACCTTCCTTTCAGGTTCCTCATTCTCTCTTCCTGCTTTATTTTTCCCCAAGGCACTTATTCCTTTCTGATGCACTATGTATTTTGCTTGTTATCTCTCTCCTCCTGTGACAGCATAAACTCCACGAGTAAAGGAAATTTTTTTGGTGTCTCTTATACTTACTGCTGTATTCTCAATACCTACAAATGTGTTTGGTATATAACGTGCTCAATAAATAATAGTTGTATAAATTATAAATTCTTCACTCTCCATTTTTTATCTCCTTCAATCAGAAATCCCCCAGGAGTTACTTCTCTATCACTAACAAATATGAGGAAATGGTTCAGAAAGGAGACTTGTTCAGTGCGACCCTCCCCAAGAGATAGAATTAGAATCATTTGGGAGAGAGAAAGTTCAGGAAGACAAATACTGTCCTCTGTTCTTTTACTTATTATTAAGGGAGTTAATCTTTAAGCAAGTGCTACATAAGACTGTTAAAATAATTCGTTCATCTATCTAGTAATAAATATTTATTGAATACCCATTCATTTACTAGTATACTAGGTGCTGAAGTTACAACAGTGAACAAAAAGAGTGAAGGGTGCAACTTCTGCTCTCATGATATTCACAGTGTAGTGTAGGGGACTGACATTGAACAACTTATTCCACAGATAGCTTTTAAATTGTAATCTATAATACATGTTCTGAAGGAAAAGTATAGAGTGCTATGAGAAGCTGACAACTAGGGAAAATGACCTAGTCGGGGGGTTAGGGAAGAGAGGCAAGAGCTTTCTCAGAGTCAGAACTGTCCAAAATGGAAACAGGCTGCTTTCGAGCTGAGCTTCCTTTGACTAGAGGGTTTAAGTGGAGTCTGGGAGACTCTTCATAGGGATGTTGTAAAGTGCAGTAAGCAAGCATTGGGTAGAGTAGAGAGGGAGCTTTGTATTAAAAAATACAGGAAAGCTTGTTTATAGGTTGCAACATTCCCCTGCTAGTTGTTTTGTTGTTGAATTTCCTGGTCAAATGTGAAAAAGTCAGTTTCAAGTTCTCTCTTGGAAGTGAATTAAGTCTACCAGTATTTGTGTGGACCCAAATAAGCAACCTTAGCTATCTTGTGTCTTATTTCAGTTGAGTATACATGGTCCGTGGCAAGAGTGGGTTGAGCTGATTGGTTTTGCTTCTCTCTTCAGATCTGCAAGTAGCTGGTGTGGCTCTGCTCACATGACTGTCATCTTCCTTTTGGGATCATGATCAGTCCAGGGTGTATTCTTTGTACAATGAAGCCAGAGGGTCAAGGCCTTTCTGGCCTAGAGCTGGGACACTGTCACTTCTGGTTCATTATATGCCCAAAAAAACTCATATAGTAAACCCAAAGTCAAGGGGAGAGAGACTATACTCCTCTTCTTCAGTAGGAAGAATTTCAGAGACACGTGGAAAAGAAGACAGAGAGGGGGTGAATACAGAGAAGGGGTGAAAGGTTAAGGTAAAAATTGCAACTTACCCAATTTAATTTGTTCTTTTGTTCACTCACTAATTTTTCCACTCAGTTCCAAACAATATGCCTGGCATTCTGTAAGTTGTTGAGGACACAAAGGTAAATTTAGAATCTTTATTAGCAGACAGTTTCAGCAGAGCATGAGATGTGCTATTAGAGAGGCAAGCACAGAAAATCTTGAGAGCAGATACTTTCAAGACCCACATTTGTTTTTCTTGAGACAGAATCTCACTGTCACCCAGGCTGGAGTGCAGTGGTGTAATCTCATCTCACTGCAACCTCTGCCTCCTGGGTTCAAGTGATTCTCCTGCCTCAGCTCCTGATTAGTTGGGATCACAGGAACCCACCACCATGTCCGGCTAATTTTTGTACTTTTAGTAGAGACAGGGTTTCACCATGTCGGTCAGGCTGATCTTGAACTCCTGACCTCAGGTGATCTGCCTGCTTCAGCCTCCCAAAGTGCTGGGATTACAGGCAAGATCCGTGTATGTGTGTGTGTTTTAAAGAGAGCCAAGAGATGAATCAATGAAGGAACAAAATCAAAGCTGAAAAAGTTTGGGGGTTAGTTTCACTTATATTTCAAACAGTGAATCCAGTTATAGCAGACATTTAAGCTTGTTTATAGGTTGCAACATTCCTCTGCTAGTTGTTTTGTTAACTCCTGTTGCCCTTTCACTGTTACAGCAAAAACAAAAACAAAAACAAAACAACAAAAAACCCTCCTGGAACATTTGTGTTGATTTTAAAGCAAAGTGTGGGGAGGAAGATGTGTGGCATCATTTATCCAAGTACATTTAGCAATGAATTTGAGAGGAAAGAATGTGTCTGGGAAGTGGCAGTGAATAAAAAGGAGAGGTGGGACAGTCCCTGGGTCCTGTACAATAATAGCACAATAATAAATACTACTACATATTGAGGTCTTTGTGCCAGGTGCTTTGCATGAGGTAAGTAGTATTAGTATCCTATTTTAAAGATGAGTGGAGTGGGGTCTCAGAGTAGAGCAAAGTGATCCAATTTCCTGACTGAATGGTGAGTAGAAAATGACCAGCCATAACCTCCCAGGTCAGCACCATGGACAGCAGATTCCCGGGCCTGAGAACCGCGGGTAAGATTCTGCCAGGTGAATTTTCATAAGCAGAATAACAGAAATGTTTTGAGCAGATTATTTATAACATACCCACCCTTTTCCCTAGAATGAGCTTTGATAACTAGGAACCACTTTTTTGCTAAGAACTTGATAGTGTGTGTTGGGTGGGGACTGGGGAGGGGGCAGTTTGGGATGTGAAAATTTGAAGACAGGATCTGGGAAAGAGCCCTGTATTTCTGCATAATAAACCAGCAATGAGAGATTTGGAAGCAAAATTGGATAAGGGAGTGAGAAACTCCTAGGGAATATGTGGATAGTTAAGAAGGAGGAGTCCCAAGAGGGGGCAAGGAATAGAGGGGACTTAGGCTAAAAAGAGAGAGAACTAGGTAAATGTTAAAGAAGAGTCCAATGGGGCATGTAAAGGAAATCTTCATATTCTTTACCAAATGTTTAGCAAAGCCCATACCATTGACTTATGTGCAACTGGATTTATTTGGGAGCTTGAAGCAGAGGCTGAAAGGGACAGTAAGATCTGTGTCCCACATGTGAACACATACAAATTAGGATTGACTGGCTGGAGGGTTTTTTTCACTAGGTGTCGTAGTGAGGGCCTTCTAGCATTTCAGTTCCTGTGTTTCTGCTTGGTCTCCCTTCTTACCTAATCTTTGGGAGGGCAGGAATGGTGCCTCTTCTACCTTCCTCCCTTCCATGGGCTGGAACATTGCTGGGCACACATGACTACCCAGGACATACTGAAGAGTTTGTTTCCTCTGGCTGAGTCCCATTCAGAAAAGAACCATGAGTTTTCCTTTGCTTATGGAAGTCAGAGTTCCCAGGGTTTCCAAGTCATCAGCAGTTTTAAGCAATCTTTCCCCTTATTACCATAAGCGCACCTCAATTAGTCAGACCATGGATTTGAATTTCAGGCTCAGATACAATGTTTCCAATGCTTATAGGATCAATATAGAAATACACCAATACCCAGAACTGACCTACTTGTTCTAAGGCACAAGCAAATTCCCAAGCTAGCAACAATTTGACCTAACAATGGAAACATGGTGTGCACAAGGACGTCTGAGCGTGGAGTTCCCCATTTCCATAGAGACAACTGCTTTTTTAATCCCAATTCAGAGTCCTTAGGGAGCAATTGACCAAGAAGCCTCCACATCTAAAGAAGCCTCATCTTTTACCTGGGTCTAGAAGTATGGTGCAAAACCACTGGGGGTGAGGCAGTGGTGCTGAAATGTTCCCAAAGTCAGATGCGGAATCTCAATCACTGTCCTATTGAAACTACTATGAGCAATGGCTAACAGTAGTTGAAAAATGCATGGGGTATTTTGTTGATCAAACAGATTTTTGTCGCTGGCCTAGAAATCTGGCCACCAATTTTGGTAGGCAGCGTGGAAAAATTACTGGCTTTGGAGTCAGGCATACCTAAGTTTGAATCTTCGCTCTACCTCTTACTCGCTGTGTCATGTTGGGCATGCCATGCAACCTCTTTGAGCCTTAGTTTCCTCACTTGTAAAATGGGGCAGTTGATATGTACGGATACTTAACAAGTTTGTTAAATTAGGGGAACTTCAGTAACAAAACCCAGAAATCTCAGTGACTTAACACAATAAAATTTTATTTTTTACTCATGTCACAGTTCAATGCAGGTCAGTAGAGGGCCCTGGCTCTATGCAGGCTTTCAGGAATGCTGTGTCCTTCCATTTAGTGGATGTAATTCCCTGGGGCTTGGGAGCCTTCCACGAGGGCCTCTGCATCAGGCAGGCAGATGGAGGATTAAGCAGTTGGCATTTTTATGGGCTAGCTTAGGAGGTGGTACACATGATTTCCATCAATTTCCATGGTCACATGAATGCACCTAATATTAAGAAGGCTGAGAAATGACTGTGTACCTAAGAGGAAAAGGTTACTGACTTGGTGAACAGCAAACCAGTGTCTACCACTCCTGGATTGTGAGGTTGTAATCAGGTAAGGTTGTAATAATAATAATAATAGTAATAAATACAGATAGCATGTCTTGATTCCATCAAGCACATTGCAGAACACAATAAATGTTACTTCTAGCAGCATTGTTTACACAGGAATGTGAGTTTTGTATTTCAAACAAGCAGCTTTAGGAAAAAAAAAAAGGGATTTTCAAATCTCAAGTCATTTGTTTGGCATGTGCTGCCTTTTCTGTCCTTGGCTACCCGGGAATTCTGATTACTAGGCCATGAGGGGTTAAACTACCTTGCTCTCCACAGATACTCAACAGCTGGATATCTTTCCAAGGGCCTTCAGCATTCTCCTTCACTGCAGTAAATACATCTGGCATTCCCTATTCTGGAAATACAAGCTACTAGTCAATTGGAAAAGGCGTCCGCTGATGGTAGCATGACAAGCAATATCCAGAACTGCTTGTAATCTCCTTCAGACATCCGCTTGCTCCCACCCAGCCCCACTGAGCACAAAGGGCTCCTATTATCTCCACAGCCTTCTGTTGCCAAAAATGCAGAGGAACCCTGACCTGATATTCCATTCAACATGCCCTCTGTGCAAAGAGCCTTTCTCACGTGTTCACTCTGCCAGAATAGCAGATAAGTGGGGCACAGGGAGCAGGCTTCCAGGAGGCGGGCAGCTGCAGCACAGTGGAAGACATCACAGATTTTGCCTTTGGGAATTAGAAGTCTCAGATCTGCAACTCACTAGCTACATGGCCTTAGAAATGTCACTTTACCTCTCTTGCCACAGTTCCTCCTTGGTATAATGAGCATAATAAGCCCATGCCTTCTTCATCTATGTCACAGGAGGTGTACCTGAAATATATCTACACTGCTGATACAAATTACCTAACAAGGGGAGGGAGCATCATGTTCCCAGGCAGGTGGGTTGGGATACAGAGGTGAAAAGACAATCATCACATCTTAGGCTAAAAGGATCTGGTCTCTCTCTTATTTACGGGGAAGAGGTGACAGGAAGGACCTCATCTCTAAGTTCTCTAGCTTGATTGTGGGATACTCTGGACTAACCTTTGTTAGAGAAGGCAGGAATGCACAGGGCCATAGCCTGGTAGGGACAAGTGATTCCTCCTTTCCCAGAACAGGATTCATGAGGGAGAAATGGGAGGATCACCCATTGAGGCCAAGAGACCTCAATCCAATATCATTGCTGTGATAATGACAGTTGTTGACTTTTGTAACACATTTTATCATTTACAAAGCCTTCTTCCAGGCAATATAATGTCACGTTAACTGCACACAACAATCTTCATAAAACTGAGGTTTAGAGATGTTGAGTAATTTGCCTAAGATTTCAGAACAAGATCTGTATGATTCTAGGCCAGGCATGGTATCTCACATCTGTAATCCCAGCACTTTGGGAGGCTAAGGTGGGGAAAATCACTTGAGATCGGGAGTTCAAGACCAGCTTGGCCAACATGGTGAAATTCTGTCTCTACAGAAATACTAAAATTATTCGGGCATGGTTGCATGTGCCTGTAGTATCAGCTCCTTGGAAGGCTGAGGCAGGAGAATCACTTAAACTCAGGAGCAGAGGTTGCAGTGATCCAAGATCACACCACTGCACTCCAGCCTGGGTGATAGAGCAATTCTGTCTCAAAAAAAAAAAAAAAAAGAACTGTGTGATTCTAAAGTTGTAGTTCTTTCCACCTGTCCCCCCTGCTGTTCTGCCTCTTTGTTCCCAGGCACACCTAAGAGTAAAGTTTTTCTTCTATAGACTGGACATGGACAGATGCAAACTCTTGAATCCTTTTTGGATGAGAAAATAGGAATACCTCTCTGATTCTCTGTATTCCTAACTGTGCTTGGTACATGGTAAAGTGCCCTCTAATGATTTTAAGACAGAAGGTCGAGAGAACAAATGGGGCAGGAAGAAAAGAAAGCCTTGGGTGTTGACCAAAGTTCAGAAATGGATGACCACTGGTGTGGTGCTGTGTGAGCTGAAGGGGGAGGAATTATGAAAGCGAGAGACAAAGGCCAGGTATGGTGGCTCATGTCTGTAATCCTAGTACTTTTGGAGGCTGAGGTGGGTGGATCACTTGAGCCCAGGAGTTCATGACCAGCCTAGGCAATATTGTGAAACCCTGTCTCTCCAAAAAACAACAAACAAACAAAAAACCATACCAAAAAATTACAAAAAAATTAGCCAGGTGTGATGGCGTGCACCTGTATTCCCAGCTATTTAGGAGGTGGGAGGATTGCTTGAGTCATTGAGGTAAAGATTGCAGTGAGCTGAGGTCATGCCAGTGCATTCCACCTGGGGTAACACAGTGAGACTGGAAAAAAAAGTAGGGAGACAGAGCCCAAATGGACAAGGCTCTCTCACATTCTGTTTAACGTTCAGAAGAGTGAAATGTTAAACATGGGCCTTCCTATTCTCAAGGGGAGAGTACCCAAACGGGCCACAGAGAAACTTAGAGGAGCTCCTGGTAAAGTGAGCTCTCTGAGGGCCACAGGGTAGGATTAAAGCTTCACTCAAATGCATCTGGGGAAGCTGGGTTCCTACTCTGTACAGAAATGCTGATTAGACTCTGGCTCCAACCAGGTCGGGATGGGAGCCTTGGGGACACAGGGCTGTTGCAGCAAGTGGGACACAGGTTAGAAGTTCCATGTGGGGCATGTGGAGCATCAGGAGGGCAGCGATTCAGGAGAGAAAGCTCAGACCCACTTTTCCTGGGATGGGTAGAAATTCTGGCTCTGAGAATACAATATGGGAGCAGAGCTGGAGGGACCTGAGGTCATTGCAAATGTAGGCACAAACTACAGGGCCAACCTCCACCCTGGTGATAGAAGGATGTCTATCACGAAGCGTAGACATCAGTCACAGCACGAAGACCCAGCCCATGCAGGCACTGGCACTGAGGGGAAGGGAGGAGGGAGCTGTGATGGTTAATTTCATGTGTTAACTTGACTGGGCTAAGGGATGCCCAGATAGCTGGTAAAACATGATTTCTGAATGTGTCTGTGAGAGTGTTTCTGGAAGAGGTTAGCATTTGAATTGGCAGGTTGAGTAAAGAAGATTGCTCTACTGATGTGGGTAGGCACCACCTAATCCATTGGGAGCCTGAAAAACAAAAAAGTAGAGGAAGTGCGAATATATCATCAGCCTCCCAGTTCTCAGACCTTCAGGTGTGGACCAGAATGACACCACTGGCTTTCCTGAGCTTGCTGATGGCAGATCAGGGGACTTCTTAGCTTCTATAACCACATGAACCAAGCCCTCATAATAAATCTCATTCTGTATGCCTATGTAGATCCTTTTAGTTCTGTTTGTCTGGAGAACGCTGATGAATACAGGAGCCTTTGAAAAATGAAGAGAGCAGAGGGTTTTCTGAGTTGGCTGGATGGGAAGATAAATTTCCCAGCAGGTACTGTGTGTGTGAGAGATGGAGAGCTTCCTTCCTGAGTCCACTGCAGGAATGAGGCACTGAGGGTGCCTCAGCTAAGTGGGGAGTGACTCATCTGCTGAGGACATGGAGTACCAGCCCCATGGTTCCACCAAGGAGGAGACACAGGGCAAAGCTCCATGCTGGGCTCTTTCTGCCTCGCCACTTCTCTTGGAGGCCCTTCTGGAGGTGGGGGATGTTGCAGGCAGTGGCCCCTGGACGGCCACCTTGCCCTTCAGGATTCACAGCCCAGCCCATCCTCCCTGATGAATGTGACCCACCACTGAAACCCCATCAGCCTCCAAGACAGAGGAGGTCAGGCCCAGCGGCTACAGACAATGGCCTTATCGGCTGCTGCTAGTGAGGGTATAAGCAGGGGATTGGATGGTATCATTCTAATTTACACGGGATTTTGTTTCTTTCCAGGTACTTAGCATGTGGATCTAGGTGATATCAAAGGCAGAGCATTATACAATAAGTAGGCTTAACCTCCATCTCACCCCCCTCATCCTTCTGTCTCTTCATTGAGGCCACGAGGAGCTGCAGCTGGGGTTGCCATGGTGACCAATTAGGATTACTGAGATGTTCTAGCAGAGAAAAAAGGGAGTATCGATTTAGCTTTGACAGTGGGGCATCTGGGGACCAGGGGAGCCCAGGGTTTTCAGCATTAATAGGGGGCAGAGTGTGTCACCCTCAAGGCTGTCCTGGGGTTGTGTTGCTTGTGGGTTGGACCTCAGATGTGGTGGAGGCCTCTGCCTGCTTATGCAACAGTGCTGAGAGGTGGGTGGGGGTATACGGAGTGAGGTGGGAGTGGTCCCATTCTCAATAGTAGGAGTGACTGATCCTTAAGGGAAATGGCATTCCTTAGCTCAGTTATTGGGAAGCTTAGGTGCCCAGACAGGCTCACCCCAGTTGTGAGCTTCCTGTCAATTAAATATTTCCAGGTGGTCTAATACACTGCCCTGTGTTGGGGGTGTAGAAACTAGAGAGGCGTGCACAACATGGACCTTGACCATCAGGAGCTTTGAATGGGGCAAAACACATGGTACCATCACGTGCAAAATTGGCATCCTCAGATGATTACGAACCCTGACGCCAAGAGGACACTCAGGGGCCAGGAAGCCTTCGAGGTGGAGGTGGGGCCTGAGGCTGAAATGATGCAGCTGTGTGGCTGTGGACAAGTCAGGGAACATCACTGAGCCTGTTTACCCCTCTGTAAACAAAGGCTAATGATATGCTGCATAGGAAGGTGTATTAGTTTGTTCTCGCATGGCTATAAAGAACTGCCCAAGACTGGGTAATTTATAAAGGAAAGAGGTTTAATTGACTCACCGTTCAGGATGGCTAGGGAGGCCTCAGAAAACTTACAATCAGGGTGGAAGGGGAAGCAAACATATCCTTCACATGATGGCAACAAGGAGAAGTGCCGAGTGAAAGGGGGAAAGCCCCTTTTATGGCCATCAGATCTCATGAGACTCACTATCATGAGAACAGTATAGCAGAAACTGCCCTCCATGATTCAGTTATCTCTGTCTGGTCTTGCCTTTGACATGTGGGGATTATGGAAGCTACAATTCAAGGTGAGATTTGGGTGGGGACACAGCAAAACCACATCAGAAGGCTATAAAAAAATGGAGCATATGCTGGTGAAGTGCTTGGTACATTCTAACTGTAGGGAGCTGAGTCGAGAAGACCTGGGGAGAGAGAACTGGCAACAGGACAAGTATGGAGAAGAGGGTTTGGAGACACAAGGCTGGGAGTGAAGCAGCTTCTGGATAGAGGAGGTAAAGGATGGACTCTAGGGGCTAGAGAGCACAAGGTCAGAATGAAAGGCAGAGAAGGGCGTTGTCAGCCATGGAGGGGGACAGGGGAGGAGGGAGTAGGGAGGCAGAAGGACAGTTTGCAACACGGAGAGGAAGACAGATCTCTGATATCACAAGGGGAGGCTTTTTCCTTTACTCATCCCCAAGCTCAGAGAAGTAGATTTGTCTAAAGTTCTTTGGAAGTAAAAAGGGAGTGAGAAGAGTTCACCAGTAGGTGCCTCATCTTTAGGGAGAAAGGGGGTCCTGTCCCAGGGCTGGGCAGGTCCATGTTGAGTCTGAATCAGCTGGTCCTCTTGTCTGGCCCATGGGGCGTCTTCTGGGGTGGGTCTTCCTTTTGCCCTGTCAGGAACTGGGGCTAAACTAACCAAGTCCCTGCTTTTCAGGGGCTACTCCAGCCAGACAACACTCAGAGCAATCCCTGCTTCTGCTCCCCTCCTGCACCCCACAGGTGCCCCAGGGCTCTTAATTAGAGCAGAGCAATGAAGAGGACCCAGGCAAAGCAGCTTCTTCCTCCTCCCTGCCCCCATCCCCTGCCTCCACAGGATTTAATAACTGCCCTCCTTAAAGATCAGGAGACATGATTAATTCTGACTCGAGGATTATTAAAATGCTTCCAGCAAGCATCTGGCATTAAAAGTTTTAAATCAATTAATCTGTTGTTTGGGAAAGAGCGTTCTGGTTAGCACAGCTGCAAGAGGCCATTCAAGTTGCTGTTGGGTTGGGAGAGGCTGTGCTGAGGGAGGGCTCAGCCTCTCCTGGGAGTGAATGACACCTACTGGGCTCCAGGCACTTCCCCTGGCTCCTAAGCCAGGCTTCTCCTACCCAAATCATGTGTGTCCAATTTCTAAATGGTTCTCTCTCCCATGCCCAGATAAAATACACAATACCCAGTTAAATTTGAATTTCAGACAATAGGGTTTTTTTGTTTGTTTGTTTTTAGTGTACATATGCCTGAAGTTCACATTTAACTGGGCATTCTGTCTTTTTATTTGCAAAATCTGGCAACCCTATACCCTCACCCTGTTTTAAATGCTTGGTACATTCTAAGTGTAAGAGGCTGAATTGAGAGGCATGACCTAGCTGGGGCAGGACCCCTGGACCTGCTATCCACATATCAGATGTCCCAGGAAGTCTTGCTCCCCCTTTCCAGGTTGAGTGAGAAATTAGCAACCTTGAATTCTGGGGCAATTAAGCATTTGTGGGACTCTCACACAGTGGTTTGCAAAATCTCCATTTGATGGATAAATCATATGGGAAAATTATATTCTCAAGAGCATAGACCTGGCATTGCTTTTAGCAGGTAGTTGCTCTGCCTTGCAGTCAGGGTGCCCATAGCACCTTCCATTTATCCCTGCTGTGGTTATCTAACCAGGAGCTCCTTGATGGCAAGACTGTCTGGCCAACATTTGTGTCTTCAGCACCCAGTCCAGAGCAGGCATATGGCAGACCCTCAATATGAGTTGATACAATAAATTCATGAGTAAATGAACCTTCTTTGTATTCTGACTGAGGCCCCTGAGTAACCAGAGTTGTCATTTATAAACCACAAAGTGTTAAGTGTACAGACAATGGCCAGGGTTAGAATCAATCTTGAACTCACTGGACCGGGCACTGGACCATAGGCCTGGATCACGAGGCTTAAACCTGGATGTAAATTCAGGTTTTTGCTAGCATTATGTATTCTCAGCTAAGTCCCTACACCTCTGTGGGCTTTGGTTTCCTCATCTACAAATTGAGAGGCTCATGCTGGGGGGTCTACAGCCTAGACATTCTGAGACAATTCCATCAGTGCCAAGCTCTGTAGCCCAGCTCTGAGTGGATCAAGTTGAATGCTGCATCTTGGATCTAATTGGAGTCCCATCTCCTGGTAAGGCCATGCATGGTAATGTCCCATCTTAGATGTCCAGGAGAAGTCTCAACTGACTTCATGATGTCTGCTTGTCCATTCTTGCTGTTGTCTGATTTGGGTTTCAGTTGCCACTCTGTAAACAAGGGCCAGGCTTGGCTCTCTAGTTCCCTAAGCAGGAGGGCAGAGGAAGGAAGCCCCACCCTTCCAGACTTTGCCTGCCATCTAAGCTTCCTTTGACCCTTGGCTGCACCTCAGATATTTCTTTTCAGATGCTGCAGTCAGCCCAGATTTATCCCGCCTCGTGTCTCTCATGTAAAATGCATCTCCCGACACTTTGCCAGGTTAAATGATTTAACAGCCGAGGCAGAGAGAATTAGGGGTCCGGGAGCAGGAGGCAATGCCTGCTTTTCAGATGAGATTGGAAAGGAGATGGAGATTGGTGGTGATGATAATCTCTTATTTTAATAATATAAAATAACTGTCCCACTGAATCAGAGTGAGCGATGAATTCTGTGGCCTGGGGTTAGAGACAGCCCAGCCCGGAGAAGAGAGCTGGGGGGATGCAGAGATGGCTTTCTGTGGCTCCCTCTGTCTTGTCTTTCTCTTTTGAAGATTTGTGCCAGCACCATCCTGTGACTGCCCCTGAGCTGCCATCAATAAAAATGCGGGCAGCCAGGAAGACTGAAGGGGAGAGTGATGGATTTGCGGAGTGTGTGTGTGTGTGTGTGTGTGTGTGTGTGTGTGTGTGAGAGAGAGAGAGAGAGAGAGAGAGAGAGAGAGAGAGACAGAGAATAAATGGATGGATGAATGAATGAATGAATACAAATCTGGGGAAACTGAAAACCACTATGGTCATTTTCTTTTATGATCCATTACTAGGATACACTCCAATCTGTGATCCTGGAAAAGGGTCCAATAGTAAGGGTCTAGAACAAATGACCCCTAGGAGATATGGGGACTGCTAGCGGGTGCACTCACTCACAGGAGGCTTGGTATCATCCCAGCAAACTCCAGGGTGAGTGACCCACTCCTCAATTAGGGCCTTAATAGGCAAACACATATTGAATTCCTATCATGTGCTGATCTTCCTGAGGTTGCCTGGGCCAGACTAGGGAGGTTCCACAAGGAGACAGGTGGTGGGGAACAAACTCCGTGGCACATGTCGGCTCAGCAGGGCTCCTCTGCACAGCGGGCTGCTAATAGCTGAGGAGCTGCAGACCTGTCTTCTTCCCTGGGATTAATTCATTACTCCAGCCCTACTCAGATTCGTCAGGTTCAAACGTCAGAATTTAATACACAGCTAATGAGTCAGATGCTCTCTCTATCTCTCCCTGTCTGGGGCTCGCTCTCTTTCCTTCTTCTCTCTCTGCAAGTCATTGCAGATGCCAGGGGTCATGTGGGAGCAGAGCTATGGCTGCCTGGGCGGCAGAGGGGCCTTCCTCCCCTTCTTTAGTGAATGGGAACCCCACTCTCATTACTGCGCTTGGTTGTCATGAAGACCAAGGTGCTAGGATCATGAGAAGCCCACTCCTGCTGGGGCTCCTGAATCAAAATCATGGGAGCGCACAGAGAAGTGGGGAGAACTGATACCAGGGAGAGCCTGGTTCCTTGCACTCACTCGGAATCTCTGCTCCTTATTAACCAACAACTGTTTCTGAGAACTCATCATGTGTTGGGTCCGTGCTAGGCACTAAGGATGCAAAGTTGAATGGGTTGAGTGATTCATTTTTTATAATAAATGTTTAGTGAATATGTAAAGAGGTAGTGGGGTACGGTTGTTAGAGTAGAAGGCTCTAGAACAAGACTTCTTAGGTTTGGATCTGCTGCTCACTGACTGCATTAACTTAGGGAAGTTTGTTAGCCTCTTTGCCTCTGTTTTCTCATCTGCAAAATATCAATAACAGCATCCTCGTGCAGTTATTATGAACATGACATGGGTTGATACAAGTAAAGCTAGCAAATGCTAAATACATTTAGTCATTGTTCCTATGTGGTAAAATATTAGGGTTTCAGTTTCTTTGCTTTTCTTTCTTCTTCTTCTTCTTCTTCTTTTTTTTTTTTTTTTTTTTTTTATTCACTCTTTTTGCCCATGCTGGAGTGTAATGGCACAATCTCAGCTCACCGCAACCTCCACTTCCTGGGTTCAAGTGATTCTCCTGCCTCAGCCTCCCGAGTAGCTGGGATTACAGATGTGTACCGCCACACCCAGCTATTTTTGTATTTTTAGTAGAGACACGGTTTCTCTATGTTGGTCAGGCTGGTCTCAAACTCCTGACCTCAGGTGATCCACCTGCTTCAGCTTCCCAAAGTGCTGGGATTACAGGTATGAGCCACCACTCCCGCCTCAGGTTCCAGTTTCTAAAATAGAACAAGCTAACATTGAATAGCAGCTCACCTTATAACAGGCAATGTGATTTATATGCATTAACTTATTTAATCCTCACAACAACCTTATAAGATAGGTCTCATATCATTATTACCATTTTACACAGGAGAAAGCTGAGACTAAGATCTGCTCTTGCTCAAGGGCGCCCAGCTAGAAAATTATTGAGCTGGAATTTGATCTTTGCTCCATTGGACTCTGAGTCTGAGCTTTTGGCCACCATTTGATGTCTTGGGGAGACAGAACATCCATAATTATCCAAATAATATTGTCTTGTAACACAGGTCCAAATACGGCACTGAGGGATCCACAGAGAATAATGTGACTCTCTCTGTGTCGGGAGGTCAAAGAGGGTTTCCTGGTGGAGGCAATGTTTGAGCTAGAGGTTGAGGAAACATTCCTTAGGTGTATGGGGTAGGGCAGGCAGGAGGAAGAGGGGCCAGTGAAAGGCAGCGTGCATCTGAGATCCTCCAACTAGAATGGGTGGAGGGAGGGAGAATGATAGGGAGTGCCTAGGAATGAGACTGGGAAGGCAGGTGAGGAATGCCTCACACAGGGTGCTATTAGCTATGAATCAGACACAGGTATTCTGTGAGAGCAATGGGAGGCCAGGAGTGTGAGGCTGGGGAAGTTGCACAGACATGCACTATGGAAAGCTCTTTCCCCGCTGAATTGTAGAATACAAATGAGAGCCGGGGAGGTCTGAGGCAGGGAGGATGCTTACGGCACCTCTGCAATTGTCAACTTGTTGCTGTAAACAGGTTGACTCTGCTGTCTGCCCAGGAGATTGGAGGGTGGGTGTAAAATGAGGAGTGGGATTTATAGGTAAAAATGGAGGTCATATCTCTTTCTGATCCTGGGAAGGTGACAGTGTGACCCAGCCAGGGAAAGAGGGCATCAGCTCTCAAGGCTGCCTGGAAGTGGATGAGTGAAATGTGGATACACAAGGGGTGCAGAGCAAGTTTCTCCGGGAAGAGAACAAATTTCAACTGACACTTAGTGGTCAGCAAACCAAGCATACATAGGCAGGCAGGTGAGAGGACTATTCCAGGTCCAAGTCAGGAGGGGCTTGAGTTGGAAGCAAAGAAAGACTCTACCTTTTCTTTTCTGAATAATTAAGAGATACTCGACTTTCTCTCCAAGCAGGCTGGCCCTCTCCCAGGTGCCATGGGATCCTCAGTGCCTTCTTGAACTTGTCTGGTCTCCCATTTGGGTCCCCAGTTATCCCCATTAGACTGAAGCTGCTACTCTGGCACTGCCAGCTCTGTTCAGCAGGACACATTTTCCCTGGGATGCTGCTCTCTGCTTGAGCCCCTGCCTGTGCCTCCTGCACAGCTTTGGAGTCTGGGCTTTTTTCTGAGGCTATGGGAAGCCATTGAGGGATTTTGAAATGGAGAGAGATACAGGGTGATAGTCAGTCGGCTGATAACTGGAAGCAGGGACAGACTAAAGCAGGGTACCCCAACCCCTGGGGGACTGGTACTGGTCCATGGCCTGTTAGGAACTGGGCCACATAACAGAAGTTGAGTAGTGGGTGAGCAAGCAAAGCTTCATTCTGAATTTACAGCCACTCCCCATCGCTTGCATTATCACCTGAGCTCCACTTCCTGTGAGATCAGTGGCAGCATTAGATTCTCTTGGAGTGCGAACCTTACTGTGAACTGTGGGTATAAGGGGTCTAGGTTGTGTGCTCCTTATGAGAATCTAATGCCTGGTGATCTGTCACTGTCTCCCATCACCCCCAGATAGGACCATCTAGCTGCAGGAAAACAAGCTCATGACTCCCACTGGTTGTACATTATGGTGAGTTGTATAAATATTTTATTATATATTACAATATAATGATAGAAATAAAGTGCACAATAAATATAATGCACCTGAATTATTCAGAAATCATCATCCTGCCCTGATCTGTGGAAAAATTGTCTTCCATGAGGCTGGTCCCTGGTGCCAAAAAGGTTGGGGGCCACTGGACTGAAGAGTAGATACAACTTTGGAGGTTACTGCAGGGACCTGGGTGGTAGAGACGTAAAATCATCTCTTACCTCTTTCTTGGCTCCAGCAAGGTGCCCCTGCCTTCTTCTCAATCTCCAGGTCCCCCTTCCATCCTCACCCTGAGGATCCTAGGTAGAATCCCTGGGTCTCTGTGCTGAACCCTATTCTAAGATTCCCATTTTAATGGGCTGGCCTGTATAGCAGTTTGAATCTCTGGTTGAGATAGTTCTTAAGTATTGTCCTCCTGGGGACTGGACGCCTGTCCTTGGGACCCACCCCTGATCCAACTCACCATGTTGAAAATAGCAGTATGACAGCAGCAGAGCCTTCAGGGAGCTTGCAACCCAGTACAGAGGGCAAGCCATGTGCAAGAATGAGTATAGCATAAGGTCAAGCATGAGTCACAGAGCTTTTTGGAATAGCTCTAGCTAAACAGCTATGGCTGTTCTAAAAAGAAAGGATCAGGGAAGCTTTCATGGGCCTCCATTTATTTGGACCATTTGACTATGTCCATTAAAGCTGCACGCCACCTATCATGAAGGCATGGCCAGCATGGAAAATGGCCAACATCCCTCCTCACTTGACCTGAGGGGCCCCTGCTCTCACCTCTCTGCATGCTCCAGATACCTGCTTTGGCTCTTCTTGACTGAGAGCGTGGCTGCCACCTCAGCCAGCCATGGAGACATAGCTCCCTTTCTTAGATCTGCAAATACACACACAATGGGATTAAAGAGGGGGACAAAACTTTGCAAGGAAAACAAGAGAAAAATACCATGAATTATAAAAGAAATATGTTTGCATATTTCAATATGTTTGATTGTTTCTAGTTGCAAACTGAGCACTTAGCAAAATATTGACTTGGTGGGCACAGCTTGTGAGGGCCCCAGGTGGTGGTCTTGTCCCATTTCAACCTTTTCTTTACAGATTAAGCTTTGCTTGCTCACCCACTGCTCACCTTCTGTTGTGTGGCCCAGTTCCTAACAGGCCATGGACCGGTACCAGTCCCCCAGGGGTTGGGGCACCCTGCTTTGGTCTGTCCCTGCTTCCAGTTATCAGCCGACTGACTATCACCCTGTATCTCTCTCCATTTCAAAATCCTTCAATGGCTTCCCATGGCCTCAGAAAAAAGCCCAGACTCCAAAGCTATTTTCAACATGGTGAGTTGGATCAGGGGTGGGTGGGTGCCAAGGACAGGAAAAGGGAAATTGACTCAATTTCCCACTCTCTGCTCCCTCCACGCATATAACACTTACTGCTCAGGACTGTAGCTTATTTATAACTTTCCCCTATTCAATGCACTTTACAATTTCCTGCCCCGACACCTTTTCAGAGGCCTCATTCTGTTTTTTGCATATGTACACCTACAGCCACTTCCTGACCCCAATTTAAATCTTACCTCGCCCAGGAAGACTTTTTTTTTTAATTTAATTTTATTTTTTTTTGTGGCTTCCCTGGCCACATTCTTTTGTAGGCTAACATCTCATGAGTGTGTACCATGTGCCAAGCACTCTGTGGGTTATCTCATTTAGCCTTCTCCATAGCTCCAGGACTTCAGTTCCCTTATTAATTCCAAAGGTGAAGTACCTTGTTCAAAGTTACATAGCTGGCAAATAGCAGAGTCAGTAGTGAAACTTGGTGCTTTGAAATCCAAAGTATTGTTCTTAATCCTGTCATATACAAAATAATCTGTTGATCCTTTCCCGTGCTATGCAGAGAATATATGCCGTCCCCTCCCCTCTGTCACCCTCTGGTCACCAAGGACCATGGGTACTATGTGAAAATGTAGAATTTGGGATTTCTAGTTTAGAGGCAGCATGATAATGTAGAAGATACTGAACTAGAACATAGGAAGTCTGTCTTTTGGCTCTGGTGCTGGGCAAGTCACCTAACTTTTCTGAGGCTGTTTTTTTTCTTTGTTAAAAGCAAAGGATAGGCCAGACACAGTGGCTCATACCTGTAATGGCAGCACTTTTGGAGGCCTAGGCGGGAGGATCACCTGAGGTCAGAAATTTGAGACCAGCCTGGCTAACATGGTGAAACCTTGTTCTTACTAAAAACACAAAAAATTAGCTGGGCGTGGTGGTGCACACCTGTAATCCCAGCTACTCGGGAGGCTGAGGCAGAAGAATTGCTTGAACCCAGGAGGCGGAGGTTGCAGTGAAGTGAGATCGTACCATTGCACTCCAGCCTGGGAAACAAGAACGAAACTTCATTTCAAAAAAAAAGCAAAGAATAACTTCTATGACTTGGGCCCAGTGAGGGTCAAATTAAATAAAGTTTATGCCAGCACTCACTCTGTAGACTGCAAAAGTAAGGTGGAATTATTATCATTTTTATTATTACTTTTCAAAGACGAATTATGTCTTGAATAGAATGGTAGGCAGTGAGCAGAGAGGGTGTCCCCAGTAGCAAAGGATAGGGTCTGCAAGCTGACAGTTGAAAAAATCCCGAAAGTCTATTGGAGTTCATTAGATTTAGTCAACGCCAGCCATCAGATCAAGATACCTCCACTAGGATGTCACACGGACAAGAATGAAATAAACTTCGAGGTGTATGTGAAGCTTCTAATATTGGACAATTCTGGGAAGACCCATCAGTTTCACTAGAAAACTCAGTGGCATCCATCGTCCTAAGAAGGGGTTAGAAAGCAGTGCCCTAAGGAAAGGGTTTGGCCATGGAATGTGGCAATAGCTAATAGCTGGGGTGGGGGTGGGGGTTCCCTTTGATTCAGAAATGTAGGCATAGATGGGGAAGTCCTAGGGGTGACAGGGAGTGGGGTCCCATGGCCAGCTTATTTGAAGCCCACCTGGCAGGGTCCTGGACAAGTTGTACTCCAGGCTAGTGAGGGATTTTCTAAAGAGGCAGCCTTATATCTACATATGGGGTCAGAACTTTCCAGAGACAAAAGGGATATCCAGGGAGCAGCAAGTTCCCTGTCATGAGTGTTCAGGCACTGGGTGAGCCCATCACAGGCTTTGCGAAGAGATTTTAGCATTATGTATACTGTTAGGCTAAAAGGTCCCTGCATTTCCTTACACCTTTAAACTGGTTGTTTCTCTGATTAATGTGTTAAGCAGTGTTTAGCAGGCAGCATCACATAGGTGAGCACCTGTACTGTATCTACCTTGGGCCCCCCAATTCCCCCACCTGATGTGAATCCAATTTTGTATTTCTTAGATGGCTGTGCATGTGATTGTTCCACTGCTCACACTGAAAAGATCAACATGGAAGAGAGCAGGTTTGAGCTGGGTCTCTGGGGCCATGTCTAGGGAGGAGAAAGCGGTCTTTGTGGAGCTGTCAGAGCCCAGAGCAGACCGTGTTCCACGGAGCAGTGGACAGACCCAGGCATCAGGTGTTTTGACAAAAAGGGCTTTGCTGTCAAATATGTTTGGAAAATTCCGGGTGAGACAAAGTTAAACAGTTTTTGTTGTTGTTGTTTATTTGCTTGTTTGTTTTACTTCTTTGAAACTTGTGATTTTCCAGGATGGGAGCATGATATGCAATATCTCGTGTGTGTGTGTGTGTGTGCGCGCTTTTTTTGTGCATAGAACCTTTCCTTCCTCCAAGGGGCAATTCTCAGGGCTGATGTTCCTCAGAATATGCTAACATTGTCCAAGACCACTTGTCAGAGGCTTTCTGTCACTTCCACCCCCAGTCTGTCTCTCCTTTCATTGTCCCAATCCTTCTCTGCAGCCAGGATTCTATAGGGAGACATCTGGAGCCTCAAGAAGACCCTTCCTCAGCCCAGTAGGATTTCTGCAAGTGGTATAGGTTTAGGCGTGTAATGAATTTAGATTTAATTTGCAAGTGAAAAAGCTTGCTTTCTTTTGTAGCTTACACCAAAGCTCAAACGTCTAAGCTTCTAGGGTTTAAGTCTAATTAACTGTATTTCACAGCTTATTTAAAGAAAAGAATGGAGGCATTAAAATTGTAAAATCTAATTTTTGAGTAAATCTTTCAGTGCAAAATTAATGTCGCAGTATTAGAGCTGCCTTGGCAATATATCTCTTGTCTTCAAATTTCAAAATGAGCTTTTGCAAACATGAAATTATTCATTAGACTCTCTGGTAAAGAGATAAATAAGTGTCTCTTCAAATACTCGATCTCCTCTTCTCTATTTAGCCAAAGACGGAGTTATTTGGTTTGAGGGGCCAAGAGGGTTGATCAGATTTGCGAATTTTGACAGGTAAGGAGAGAAGCAAAGAAAGCAGAAACTTTTGTCTGTCAAGGGAGTCGGGACACAGACAGTCCCTTCTCTGTCTCTTAGTTTATTCCTGAGGGATTGATTGGCTTTGGGGATCAATCAAAGATCTCAGCAGTCACACTGGAGCCAGCGGCAGGGGTCTGCTGGGCAGCCAGTTGGCTGAAACATCCAGATTCTCCAGTACCTCCAGGTGGGCATTTGTCCATTAATTCTCATAACTAAGTGGTCACCATCCTGTCAGGCCCATCACTGAGGCATCTTTAACTTCTGATCTCCTCTCTTTGTCCCCATCATTATGGCCTCAAGTCAGGTTCTCACCCACCTGCCTTTTCATTCTCCTTTGCCACCTCTTTCCCTCACAGGCCCCATGCCCTGGTCTCACTAGATGTGCCCAGTGTGTCCATGGTTCTGAGCTTTGCACAAACTCCTACAGAACCAGAACGCAAACCCCCTTCTCAACCACTCTTCCTCCCCAATAAACTATAAGTTCCATCAGGACAGGGAAGGTATCCAGTTCTTTGTGCCCTTATTATCTAGCACAGCACTTAGTATATAGTAGGTGCTCACTAAAATGTTTGTTGATGATGATGAAGATGACTAATGAAATATATCCAAAATGGATATTCTGGAACTTTAGGTTGGTGCTTTCCAACCTCTCATTTCACTTGGAAGCTGTTCCCCTTCAGCTGCGGTATGAAGCTGGTGGGAACAGGAGTGGAGGAGCTGGGTGTGGGGGTGCCTCAACCTGGAAGAGATATGGAAAGAACACTCCTGGGTGAGAATTTAGCACTGCTTCCTAGTCCCCAGGTGAATGTGAGCAAGCTGCTTCACTTTTATGTTTCCTGACCTGCAAAATAGGAAGAGAAACACCTGGGCCGCAGGAGTTCTGCAGAGGTGACATGGAGATCATCCATATGAAGTACCTCATACTCTTGCCTGGTTCAAGTAGGTCTTTAGAAATGGGTAGACGCTGTTTTTGAACCTTGTGCAATGAAGGGATGAGGTTTAAGCACACTAGCATTTACATGCCGGTACTAGTTATTTGTGTGTTTATTTATTGTATCTTTCAATAAATATGCATTATCCTTTTGTACTGAGTATCAGGAACAAGCTAGGTGCTAGGGAGATGGTGCTGAATTAGGTACTCCCTCTGGCTTCCATTTCCTGCATGCTGTTAGAATCTAGCACCATTTCTTATTTCCCTTGGCAATGACCAGCCCAAGCTGCCATGGTTTCTTGCCCAATCTATCTCCATAGCCTCCTAATCGACACACCTCTGTTTTGCCTCATCCAATCCATTTCCCACAGAACAGACAGACGAACATCTTAAAATGCAATCTGACCACATGACTGTCCTGCTAACACCCACAGTGGCTCCTGGCTGCTCACTGGACATGGTCCATGGGCTGTCACATAGCTCATGAGGCCTGGCAGTGTCCCTGCTGGCCCTTCAGTTCCATTTCTCTGCACATCCCTACCGCATGCATGCAGACAGTCCCGCCAGCCTAAACTGCTTCCAGATCCTGGAGTCTGCCTTCCAAGCTTTCCCACAAGCTATTCCCCTTGCCTGGAATACACTTTGCCCCCTTCTCTCACCACCTTCTGCCTTGGGTTCGCCTAACATCTACTCATCCACGTTGTAGTTTGAACAATTCCTCCCTAGGGGCCTTTTGTGACTCTGGATCAGGAGGTGCTCTTCTCAGGAGCCACCCCTGCACCCTGCACCTCCCCATCATGGAACTGGCTATGTTTTATTTATCTTCTCTCCCCACACCCATCCCACACTGTTATATTCAAAAGAAGCAGAAGGCAGACATCCAAAAAGTATTGAGAAATAATTTAAATCTTTTATGAAGCTGCTTGGAAAATGCCAAAGGGGCATTTATTCCTAACATACAGAAGAACTTTTAAAACCTCTTTTGTCCACCCCCCAGCTCTCTCTTCATACCCCACACAGTACGGCAACATCACCACATTCTCTTTCCCTTACTAAACCTTCCCAAAGCTATCCCAAACAGTCTTTTCTTGCTTTGATTTCTCTCACTCCCTCCCTTCATGCTTCTAGATTTCCACTCATAGAAAACTCTTTTCTTTCATTCTCATTTTTAAATTTAAAAATGAAAAATTCGGCTGGGCATGGTGGCTCACGCCTGTAATCCCAGCACTTTGGGAGGCCGAGGCAGGTGGATCTCCTGAGGTTGGGAATTTGAGAACAGTCTGACCAACATGGAGAAACCCCGTCTCTACTGAAAATACCAAATTAGCTGGGAATGGTGGCACATGCCTGTAATCCCAGCTACTTGGGAGGCTGAGGCGAGAGAATCGCTTGAACCCAAGAGCCAGAGGTTGCGATGAGCCAAGATTGCATCATTTGCACTCCAGCCTGGGCAGCAAGAGTGAAACTCCATCTCAAAAAAAAGAAAAACAAAAAAAGCGAAAGAAAAGTTCAAATAGTCAGACAAAAACAGAACATAATAAGACAAACACTCATGTACCCACCACAGATTAAAGAGAGGTGAGTATTTTGTACAGTGGCTTAGCTCTGTACCCTTTCTCATCAGCCGATCTGGTGGAGGTAGTTATAAACGGTGGTCAGGCAAAGATCAGAAACAAGAGAAGTGATCTAGGTGATAATAGGGAACAGTGGAGACTGTGGCAAACTAGAGTGAATCTGCCCTGCACAGGGGCTCCTTGAAGAGATGCCTCTCAAGAGCAGGGGACTTGACTGTCCTGCTCACCTTGGTATTCCAGCACTTGGGATGAGACCAGCCCCATGGTTAAATGAAAGCACGAATGAATGAAGGAATAGGGGCCTGGCATGACCAGATCTCCTAGTTCACCAGGAGAGTCCAGGAATCTGAATCTTAATGAGAAATCTGAGCTTTAACTGTTGGACACTATCTCAAACATCTTTTTAAAACTCACAGTGGGCCAGGTGCCCGTGTTGGCAGGCGTGACCTCTGACCCAAGCTTGCTGGGCTTCTTGGATTCCCTTTTTAGCCTTCATCTGATTTCAACACTTTAGACAGGGCAGGCCCAGAGGCGGCTGCCCAAACGTCCATGGCTCCTTCCTCTTCGAAGGCAGGGGAGGTGGGGAGGAAGGCCGGGAATGCTCATAAGCAAATATGCTTTGTCACAGCCACACTGTCAGTGTCAGCGGCTGGAGGCAGTCTCCTGTTTACTGGGAACCCTCAGGCCTATACAGGCCTAGGACGTGTTAGGTGTTGAGCACACGTGTGCACAGGAAGGGTGGGGTGAACCTCGGTGAGCTCTCCAGCACGTTCCCTCGGTAGGGGCCCCGCTTGCTACCTGAAGAGCACCCTCCACCCGCGCCTTACCCATGGGCATGGGTTCGGTGTTGCCAGGGACAGCAGCTTGCTGAGTACAGAGCCACCCAGGGCAGGGTGGGGCGGAGCATCGAGTCTGGCGGATTCTAGTTCCAGCTCTGCTAAGCACTGGCTGTGCGACTCTAAAGAGGCTACAACCCCTCTCTGGCCTTGCTTGAGCGTGGGGTTCGTGCCTTCCAGCTCAAACGTCTGGAAGGCGGGGCGACAGCAGAGGGAGCGCACCGCGGGTCGGCGGATGGTGCAGCAGGCAGGGCGGGGTCCTGCCGCGCCGCGTGTCTCGGCAGCGCCGCCTACAGGCAGGCAGAAAACCCATCTCTGGGGCGGGAGGCTCCCCAGGCAGCGTGCGCGCTGTTTGTTTTTTCCGAGAAATCTTGGTCCGATGGGAACTTCCTTGAAGTAATCACTTCTCAGAGTCAATTAGTATCTGACTGCACTCTGGAATGAGCCAGAGGGGAGGCGGAGTGGGCTGATTGTCTTGCTGCGGCAAGGCGGTGGGCGGGGAGTGCGCCTGGAGTCCTGGGAAGGGGTGCACACTGCGCGGGGTAAATAGGTGGCCTCTTCGCCTCGCTCAGTGCTTGCCGCTTCTTCAGCTAGAGTGTGAGCCTGCGAGCGGCTTCCAGGAGTGTGAGCCTGCGAGCGGCTTCCAGGAGTGTGAGCCTGCGAGCGGCTTCCAGGAGTGTGGGCCGAGAAGGCCAGCGGGCGGAGGAGAGCAGGAGAAGGCCTCGGGAGGCAGGGCCACTTGGGGGAACGGGACCCTGCCCCACCCCAGCTCCACTCCTTGTGAGCTCTGACTTTGGCAAGTTGCTTCGCCTTTCTCAGCTCCATTTCCTTTGTGCTAAAATGGCAATATCTGACTGTCCACTTGGCAGGCTTGTTGTGAGGACGACATGGCTGCCAAGGCCCTTTGCAAAGGCAACAGGAGGGCAAGTTACTGAATCTTCTCAAGCTTCACCTTTCTCTCCCCTGTAGAAAGGGCCCCTATGCAGAAGGGTGCGTATGAAGACTTGACGTATGGCATCGACTGAAGGACGATTAGGCTCTTGGGATTACTATTAACTATGCATAGGACACACAGGTTCATAGACTGTGGCCCCGAGGGCAGGTTTCAAGTCTCTATAATGCAGGAAAACATCTCAGAGTACCACAGTGACGTTTTCAGAGGACGACTGGGTCGTGGGTAGGGGTGCACTGAGGGCTGAGAGGGAGCAGGGCTCTTGCACAGTAGGGTCCAGATGGGCTGGGCTTGGGGTGGGATGGGGAGGAGAGGGTCAGGAAGAAGCTGGGGGACCTATGGTAGAGCCATGTGTTTAAAGAGTGATGGAGTCAACACAGGGCTCAGAGGAACCTCAGGGAGGACCTTTTATGAAGATGCAGAGTTGGGTAGAGACTTGGCATGGAGCAATTTAGCGGCAGATCCAGGCTCAGGCTTGTACTCTGGACTTGTGGTCCAGGACTCTATTCTCAGTCCCCACAAAGGGCACCTTCAATCCTTGGACCCATTGAGGCTTCCCAGTCAGCTCCTCATGGTTGCCTGTACCTTGTGATTCTCCCTTTACGTGGAGCCGCTAGCCTCCTCGGCACACCCCCAAGGGCGTGCTCCACCTTGGTGCTCCCCCACCCTGTGCCTGCTTCTCAGCCCCAGCAGGAATCCTCCAGGAAGCTGATGTGGCTGTGCCTTTTCTGGCTCCAGGCAAACGGATGCTTTCAGGTCCATTGTAGCCTGGTCTGGGATTCCAGAAACATTTAGGGGCCTTTGAAACCTTCAAGCTTGTAAGCTCTGATTCCCTAGAAGCAGGATAAACAAACCTGAGCCCAAGAGGAAACTCATTCTTCTTTCTTTCCTCTGCCTTTCAAACTCATCAAAGTCAAGTTCTCAAAGCTCTACTGTCTCACAAGTGTCTTAAAATGGGTCTCATTGTTTTATTTATTGTGCTTATCACAAGTGCAGGCAGCCTGGAGATTTCCAGGCCAGTAGAGACCTCTTTCAAGGAGTGTTGACATTTCTGGGGATCTGAATGGTCTTCAGTATCTTTCTTTTCCTGAGCCGGCCTGATTGAGAGAGGCGGTTGCTAATTGCGGTTCCCAGGTGGGTGGTTCCTATAGGGCTTTCAGAGCCTGGCAGGCTTGGGACACTTCATCTGTACTCCTCTGCCCCAGAGCAGCCAGATCTGTGACCGCCCCAGATTGACATCCTGGATCTACCCTCAGACCATCCTGATGGGAGTGGGGAGACCTGCCCCATGGTTTTCTATGGCCCACGGTCCACTATGGGAAGGGGAAGAATTCAACCATCGCTCTGTGACCTGGCAGGCTGGGATAGGTACAGTACTGAGGCAGAGAGGAAGTGCTGGTGGACAAGAGATGGATGCTGATGTGGATGGGAAGAGGGAGACCTCATCCAGGAGATAAAGTCTGAAGGTCAGCAGAAAGGCAAGCGTGGGATGTGTTAGGTGGAGGGGACTGAAAAGCAGAGGCAGAGAGGTGGGGAGTGCAGGTGAGTTTGGGGGATAAATGGGGAGCATCCCAGTACTGTGGAAGAAATAGAGGGACAAGGAGGGGTAGGGGGAGGTCTGGTTGGGCCAGATTGTGGAAGGCTTGCCTGCTCAGTAGGCACCTGGAATCCCCTTGCCAGTTTTGGTGGGGCATCCCTGGGATGACTGGTCCCTGCTTTGTGCACAGCGTGACGCTGTGAAGGGATAGAATTAGATACAGGAATCTGGGCTTGGCCCTCTGGCCATGGCTTTGCTGGACATCTGGCCCCTCCCATCCTTCTGGATGTGTCTAGTAGAAGGGCACACTGTGGTAAGATTAATCCTCAGAGCACACACCTTGCCCTCTCCAATGGGCTCAAAGCGGACCTACACATGTCCCCCCAGGCACAGTGTCGGGGCAGCAGATACAGCCGATGCCAGCGGCGTGATCTTGCCTAATCCCCACCTCTCTGAGTCTGGCTATCATCTTTGCAACGTGATTGATATTACCTTTCTTGCAAACATGAGATAATGTATATAAAAGTGCTTTGAAAGCTATAAGGCATTATACAGATGCAAAGTATTATCTTTTTTTTCCCTTTCCTTTTATTATCTTCTCATCTATTCTCAGCCTGCCCTGTAATTGAGTCAGGACCAAAGACCTATCTCCTACCGTATCACAGTGGATCTGCTGTGGAGGGCAGACTGGACATGTCTATGTTTCAGAAATTCCAGGAAGAGAAGCCAGAGAGGTTAGGGAGCCTGGATTTGGTCAGGCAGCAGGGAGCAGAGTGGCTGAGTTTGCCCCAGGAGAAGATGCTAGAGGGAGATGACAACATTTTTTCATTGTTATCGTTGATGTTTATCATTGCTGTTGTCATTGTCATCATCATCATCATGACCTTCATCTTCCTAATTCCCTGGACCCAAAATGCCCTGGACCCATCTTCTGCTTTTGAATCCGTTCTCTTTCTTTC
>NW_016107343.1:4066691-4089097 GCF_001604975.1 Cebus imitator | reverse complement strand
TTTTGAGATGGAGTCTTACTCTGTTGCCCAGGCTGGAGTGCAGTGATGCGATCTTGGCTCACTGCAACCTCTGCCTTTGGGTTCAAGTGATTCTTGGGCCTCAGCCTCCTGAGTAGCTGAGACTACAGGCATGTGCCACTGCACCCAGCTAATTTTTATATTTTTAGTAGAGATGGGGTTTCACCATGTTGGCCAGGCTGGTCTTGAGCTCCTGGCCTCAAGTGATCCACCCACTCGGCTTCCCAAAGTGTTGGGATTACAGGTGTGAGCCACCACGCCCAGCTCTACTTCTTAATTTTTAATGGCCTCTTCTGGGAAGTGTTTCTCCATTTCCCTAGGTGGCAGTGGTCTCATCTCCCATAGCACTTCTTGGCCTTTTTTTTCATGGTGCTTTTTCTTTGTGCTCTGTATTTCAGTCATCTGTGGACATTTCCTCTCCTTCCTGTTGAATTTAAGCCCCTCAAGGGAAAGGACCAGACCTCCTGGACTTTTGTGTCCCCTTGAATATCCCTGAGAATGCTGGAGGGATTAAGAACTTATGTGTCTTCAGAAGCATCAGTGAGACCAGAGTCCTAGGCTGGGTGTTGAGGCGTGTCCTGTAGGAGCTGTTTTCTAAGGCAGCTCCATGCTTACTCAACTCTGCAAAATGTATGTCCTGCTGAGTTCAAGTCCATGGTCAGAGGACTGGCAAGTGCAGGTTTTCCCTATCAGCTATTCCTGTGCTTCTGCCCTGAGCCTTGGGCTGTGTCTGGTTTCCTTGGTGCCTGATCCAGTTCATTCCCTCTGCATGGCTGGGAAGTTATGGCTGCTTGGACGCTTGGGCAAAGGAGAGAATGGAAGGATGGGGATGGTGAGGAAACTGAGGCCCTGAAAGAATGAGGGCCCCTGCTCGGCTCTGAGGAGCCCCCAGATTCCACCAAACCCAGAGATGTAAAGGAGTCATTTTTCCAGCCTTCTTGTTTCTGGCCATTGGAGCCCCCTGAGCTCCTTCTTTGTCCTGGTGAAATAATGGCTTGTCAGGGAGACACGATTATTACTAATTACTAGATTGCTTTGTGCCTGTTGTTCTCAGACAGGCGAGGCGGAGCCTGTCTCTGGAGGGGCCTCTGGGTGACCTCTCCTGGAGAGCGAGAAGCCAGTGCAAGGAGAGTGAAGGAGCAAGGAAGAGGGGCTGTCGTGTTCTTGTAACTCCTCGTTTATAGCCGGTGGTCTCTCAGGATGATGGCTGGGGAGTCTGGGTTGGGGGCGGTGAATCACATTCACACACAAAGACAGCACATGCTGACAAGTACAGGCACCCAGGAAATCATTCACACTCGCATTAGAACACCTGTGTGTGTAGCTGTTACATGCTCAGCGATGCGCATACATAAGTGCCGTTTCTCAGCAAGCAGTGTACACAAACAGTAACCCACAGATCGACAGACACTGCAGGCCCGGCTGAAACGGTTGGATACACACAGATACCCCTGTGTACAGCTATGTGCAAATGTATAGCAATTTGGGGATGATCACTGTGTCCCTCTTCCCATCAATTTTTGAACCGAGTAAAAAATAGGCACAATAGGCAGACAGGGATCAAGATATTCCTCTATCTCATCACTTTTTTATGACACACATATTGTCACATTTCTGATTTCTGAAATTGGGGTGTGTTTTACAATCGGCAGCTTGTGGATTATAAAATGTATCCCAATTAGATTTGTCAGCATGCTAGCTTCATCACTAACAAAGTTGATTTAAAGACATAAAACTCCCATGGGTTCCTTCCCTTCCCTTCGGCTTTGAGGTTGCCCAGAGTTGCAAGACAAGAATCTAGACACCTGCAGGCCTCCTTGCTCTTGGGCAGAGCCTGCCATGGCTTACCTGTGGCTGAGGAGGAGAAACATGAGCATTCTACCAGTGATGCCAGCCGTGCAGGTGCCATGACCCCGTCTTTTCCCAGTCTTACCAATTAGGTAAGGAGAGAGCCAGGGAAGGGACGCAGATGGAGAAGAGGGCAGAGGATTTCTTCTTAGCTTGTATGAGTCAGGGCAGGGACACAGGAAATGGTTTACGTCTGGGTACTGGTGAATGGGTAAAAAACATATACAAATACATTTGCACACAGACAATTTGCATATTTATATGTATATTACCCAGAAGGACCAGGTGAGCAATGATACACTTGTAAACAGTTAGCACCTATGTAGTGTACAGTCATGTGCCTAGAGACCCAGTAAATGGACACACACAGCCTCACACATATACACACATATACAGATTGTCATGTGTGGACACACTTGTATCCAGGTGCCCATACTATGTATATCCTGCAGGGAGCCAGGAGCCATTTGACAGCAGAAGGAAGAGTGCACAGATCTATGCTGGGGCCACGTTATGGAGTTCCCTAAGCCAGAGGACTACAGTAGGCTTCATGTTGGCAGAGTGATCAGCATCTAGCCTGTCACCAAGGCTGTATCTTACAGCTCACAGCATGTATCCAGTCTGGGCCTCCTGGTGGGGTGCTGGCCTTCTGGGGGACCCCTGGACAGATTTGCCTGTCCCCCATGGTCCCAAGGCTTGAGAGAAACCCCCACTCATCCCTTCCTTTCTGAAAATCCCCCTTAAAACCTGCCCTCTGCAGGCTTCCCTGGCAGGAAGGGACGGCAGGCCATCTGTCTAAGTCTTCATCCTCCAGTTGAGGGAGCCAAGTCTCCTCTAAGGGAAGCTCTGGTGCCATCTTTATTCTAACCCCTCAGATCCTGCCTATCTGCGTAGATGGTACCATCAGTCACTCACATTGATTGTTGTCTGTGTGCCTCCCTGTCATTTTTGGACTGTTTGCCCACTTCTCATCAGACTGGTAGCAACCCAGGGACAGTGGCTGCATCTCCTAATTTAATTGTCAACATTTATCAGTCGGTTCAGAATTGGCATTTAGAGGACACCTAGTCCCACCCCCATATTTTACTGATGAAGATAATGAAGCCCAAAGAGAGGAAATGATTTGCCTAGGGTTGACACACCTGACCAGGGTTGAGGATTAGCTCCCAGCTTCCCATTTGTGTGCATTCTGGGATTATGTGGCTAACTGTGAGGTGTTCACTTGTGCATACTCTATGTACATGTGTGGATAGTCCCATGATCTTAGTCATGTATGGGTGGCTGCATCGTGTGTTCCTGTGTATGTGTTCCTGTGTATGTATTCCTGGGTGGGTTTCTATCTGTGTATATCCATGAGAATGCTGTGAATTCTGTGTGTGTAAATGTACACAATTTATGTATACCTAATATTATATCCATCATGGGTCCTGGTGCAATGTGCGCCTAAATGCCCTCTGTGTGTATAAAGTGTGTATACCGTTCACAGACAACTGTAAGTGTATGTACAAGTCTACCCTTATCTGCCCCAGGCAAGTATGTATTGGCTGCATTCCCATCTATGTGCACTTATGTATGTGTGTACATCTATGTGCGTGCATTTACGATCTGTGCCTGACTGTGGGTATCCAGCCGTGTAAATGCTGTGTGTGTTGTGGTAACAGATGGCTTGTGTATCTGTTTCCATATAGCTCCTGCATTTCCCGCATGCTCACCTTTGTGACTTTGGCAGCAGAAGCCCTTTGCTCCATCCTTGTGGTCCCTGGGGGCAGTCCAGCTCCTGGTGCTGTCTGCCTTATTGGCCACTCAGCCGGCAACCTGTGTTTTTCCACTCAAGGAAAGGTCGCTTGGACCCCCATGTGGGCTTGCATCATGTAACCTTTCATGATTCCTCTCCTGTGGGGAGCGTTCAATTTCCAGCCTCTCTGGGGTCCCATTTGTATGATGTCAGGTTGGGAGTGAGAATGGCCTGGCGTAGTCTTCCTGAAGCAGTGTGACTCCATGCCCCAGAGGCAGCTCACTGGGTGGAACTTCCTCTGGGCTCGAGTAACTCTTTCTTTCCCACAGTGCAGCCTGAGCCTCAGCATTATGATCAAAGGCTTCCAGAGACTATTAAATTTACCTCCCCCCCCAACCATTATAGGGATGAAGGCACTGAGGCCCAGGAGAAAAGGGACTTGGAGATTACATAGTTTGATGGTGATAGAGCCTAGAGTGGACATGGCACTCGGGTTCTCAGCCCAGTGTGCTTTCCCTCATCTACACTGGGCTGCCGGGGGCAGATGGCTGGCTGTCTAGCAAGACTGAGGTTTCTCTTCTGCAGTGTAGCGCCCCCGAATAGGGACTTCTATCATTCCCTGCACCTACGTGGGCCATGTGACTGAGCTCTGAACATAGAATGTTGAGAATGTGGGAGGAGGTGGTTGATCTATGCCAGTTCCAGGCCTTGTTCATGATACCCTCCCAGGCATGGACTCTCTGCCTTTCCCCACTTGCTGGCTAGAAGTTAGTGCCCAGGGTGATCATGGGGTAACCACATGCTGATGGCAGCAGCATTTTATCAGCCTGGGTCCTTAACTGACTCCTTGAAGTGTAGCACTTCCCTATGAGAGGAAGAAATGAAACTTCCATTGGGTAGAACCAATGGAGATTTTGTGTTTATTTGTGTCAGCAGCTAGCGTTACCTTACACTGCCTTTTTGTCAGGACATCACCCTCAGGAAAAAACTCCCAAGTCCCTTCACACTGACCTTGTCCCCAAATCACAGGATGCCAAAGACTGGGGTCCCTCTTGATTCCCTGGAGCAGCCCAACCCTGGCGGGAAAGCCTGAGTCGTCATGGCGACTGTTCCTGCAGTGTAGAATAAAATTAATGGATGTGCTCATTACAGCAATTCTGGCTGTCCTTTGAGCAAATTTCACTCTTCAGAAGGATCACTGGCTTTTACTCCTAACGCCTGAGAATCATCATTTAAGATCTGGATAGATGCAGCTTTCCCTGCACACATTATCTCTTCAGGCCAGTGACTTTGCCCCTTGGAGGATTGATCTGTGTGACATTTGCTGACTGGGAGCTCATATTTGACTTTCTCTCAACAAACTCCCTCCCAGCTTGGGACCCTTTCCTCTTCCCAAATGGTCTTGATAAGAGGTCTTCCAGACCCCAGCCCTGTGAGCCGCAGCAGGGAGTAGATTCTGTTGTTGCAACCTGGGTTAGGTCTAATGATCTTACTAAGTGCTTCTGAGGATTTTCCCCAAGCTAAGCCCTCTAAGTTGGTATCTATGACATTCTTGGAATTTCAGCTCCTCCAGAAGCAGAGGTGGGGTAGAGCCTATGAAACAACATGGTAATATGAGGAGGCCATGGGTCAGAATGTCACCAGTATCTATTCAGTTAACAGAAGTCCTAAGCCACCAAGTTGGCTACATGTATGCATAGGAGGTGTGCTATACTTCTGCTCAAACACCCTCCATGACTCCCTATTGGAAGGTCCAAAGTCTAAACTCTGTAGCTTATCATTCAGGACGTTCACAACCAGGCTCCATTTTCTCCCTTGCCATTTCCCCAGTATAACCCCTCACGATAGCACCTGGGGCCATTGCAGCTTCTCAATATGGTTGACTTTCATACCTGGTTTTCTTTGTTTATGCTTTTCTCTCTGCCTGGAATACCTTTCCCCTCTTCTTGGCTTGTTAGTTTTCTTTTTATATTTCTAGATGTGGCTTGTTGTTACTCCTGTGACATCTTTCCTGACTTTCACCCCAGCCTCAACCAGAGTTAGCAACTCCCTCACTTAGATCATGTCCCATCATAGAGAACTACACATGTTTAGAGTTGGCAGCTGTCTAGACTTAGATGGGATGCCTGAGGTCAGGGAGCAAGTCTTGGCTACTGTTGTGTCCCCAGCATTCAGCTCAGTGTTTGGCATTTAGTATGCATGTTCCTGTGAATCCTGCCTGAGTGGTGGTGGCTCCTGCCAGTGCCTCACAGTGGGGACAAAGGCTGCTCCAATGGGGCTTTGTCTGGGACAAAAGGACCTTTCTCTTTGCAAATATTCCCTCAACACCCCTTGGCCCTTTGGTCCCAGCCTCTTCCAATTTCATAGTTTTCACCAGACCAGCTCTTTAGTATGGAGAAGGCTGAGGGGATGGAGAGCAGGAATGCTTTTCTTCTTGTTAGGCAACAGCTAGAGGCAGTCAGGAATTGCGGAGTGAGGGGAAACCAGAGGTCTGAGGTGGGCCAGCCCTAGAGAAGCAGCTGATGAACATCAGATACATGATGGAGGACAAGAGGTAGAATCAGTGAGTGGCATTTGCGTTTCTCAAGTCTACATTGATTCACATTTTAGCGCCGCTGAAGTCAAAATGCATCTCACTATCAATGCCATCTCACAGTTTGACAACATGCTTTTCTTCTTAGTGATACACAGCCTGATGGTGCATTTTACAAATGATGACACCTTAGCTATGATGAAAGAGGTAGCCACCTGTTAGCAAAGGTTGGGCCTGACACATGGCTGACTGAATAAAGTCAATATTAGAGTCACATTTGGATGCTAGGACGAGGAAGAGGCGGGGCCAGGACAAGGGTGAGGCAGGCAAGATGTCTAAAAGAGGAATCAGGAAGCAGGGGCTTAGTTGGTGCCTCACTGCAGCTGCGTTTCTCGTTGCTGTTAAAAGGAGGAGGAGAACTTCTCTCTTCCTCTGTGAGTGCCCCCTAGGAAATGAAACTTCATAGCAGGGTGATTATTTTCGCAAGATTTGTCTTCAGTCTCTCGAATTCTAAGACTCTCGTCTCCTTTACACATCTCTTCCCAAAGATCCACTTTGGGTGAAGAAAATGAGGGAGGAAAGTAGGGAGGAAAGTAGGTAAAGGAAGGGCCAAGGGCATAGGTAGGTGACGGCTCCATGAAAAGTCAAGAAAGTCAAGTACAAATCATTGGTTTCCCACCCTGGATAAAAATTTGCATTACCTCAGGACTTTCAAAAACACTTTGCTTAAGTCTCAACCCAGAACAATGGAATTGCTATTTTTCACCTAGGGTTGAGAATCACTGGCCAAAAGTATTTCTTAAAAATTTAATAACTAAGGATTGCTTTCAAAACGCAAATTATGTTGTGAATCCCTGAATTGGAGAAATGCAGCTTACATGTGAGTCGCCCTTTCGACTTGTGTAGCACTTACATGGTGTGATTATATCTGATCCTCTGTGGTGGATAGGCAAATCGTTATTATTGCATTCATTTTACAGAGGAGGATCTGAGAGAAGAGGTCAGGAAGCCTTGTAAAGGGAGATGATGTTCAAGCTGAGTGATGGAAAAGATCCTACACTAGGCCAGTTGTCCAGGGGATTAGAGGAGCAGAACTGGGAAAAGCTAGTGGTTGGTGTTTGGTAAAAGAGAGGGTAGAGGAAACAGTGCCAGGTAAGAAATGGGACAGGAGGCAGGAGGGCAGATGATGGCAGAGCTCACGTGCAAGGATGGGGACAGAGCCCAGTAGAATACATCTCTCAACAATAAGCTAGAAAACATTCAAGTGGTTTCAGCAGATAGGAAGCCAGGTTCAGAATCAGCTGAGGAGCCTGGCTTTTGTCAAGGGCCGCAAAGGTAAGACAGAGAAATGTCAAGATTTTTTCTAGCAAATTCATGTTGGTGAGAAAGGTGAAGTCGATACTGGAAGCCAGAAGTAATATAACAGTATCCCAAACAGGAAGGATCTGGCTTTTCCAGGGACCTAGAGGAGTGAGAAGTAGCAGCAGGATGAGAGAGAAGAAGGAAGAGGCTCCAGGCACACAGGCAGGGTGTTCAGTGAGAGGCAGCAAAGCTTAGCAAAGCTCTCTAAGGAATGGGCTGCTGGACCGGGAAGACATTTGTCTAGGCATCCTTGGTCATCAGAAGCCCCGGTTTTTTATCTGGCCCCAGACTCAGCTGCGTAACTTCTCTGCAGAGGAAGAGGGAGGAGCAGTAGAGGGGTACCTAGGCTGGCGTGTGGTCTCACCAACTGGGAGGTGGAAGCCAAATAGAAACTGTCCCAACCAGCCCATACGATGGGGTCATGTCCCAGGGGTCTATGCCTCTTTATAGAGTACACAGACTCTATGTCCTGTGGCAGCAACAGGCAGATCACTAGTTCCTTGGTGTAATAATAGGGTCATCTTGCAGGGCAGTCCCAGGCCAGGGGTGGGTTCCCAACAACAGGTATTCGCTGCAGCAAGTCCTTGCTCCACTGCCTCCTGTCTTTGCTTCTTTTGTAACAAATTCTGAATTATAATGAAAAATTTCCTTGGATGTAGTGTATGCCTGACAATCAAATCACTACTAAATCAATTCTTTGCAATCAATGTTTGTCTAATGAATTTTGCATTTCTAATGGCAGGATCTGACACTATCTGTTTATTTTCTTTCTTGCCCTTGGCTCCCTCCCCTGCCTCCTTGTTTTAAGCAAACTGCACATGGGGTTGCTGGAGCCGAATGGCAGGTTTGTGGCAGTTTTTCTTGTTCAGCCTCTCCTTAATTTCTCCTCGCCCTTTTCCTCAGCATCCCTCACTGGGAAACTTAATGGGGTGTTTCTGGAGTAATTAGAATGATTTAAATAGCCCTGCTAACAAAGTTTGTCAGGAAAATTCCCACAACCTACCAGGGCTCATCCCATACATCTGTTATATCCTGGCCAGGGAAGAAGCAAAGAAGGTGCTGGGAAAATAGAGGGGACCGTTCCCATCTCCACCCCATCCCACTCCCCACACCCTCCTGTACCTCCCACACCTCCCAGAGCACATAGTGGTTTAGGTGCAAAATCCTTTTTCATTTCAGACATTCTGCAGGCTTTCTGAGCAAAATAACACATCGCCTAAATAAAATAAACATTGTAGGGGAAGTGGGAAAATGACTCCCAGATCGAGGCTGGTTCCTAAAGCCCAGACTCCTGAATGAATGGATGAATGAATGAAGACAATAAAGACTTGCAAACTAGTGTCCTGGAGGTGTGACTTGTGCAGGGTATGAGTTACACATTTAGACTCATTGTGGTAGGTAGAATAATATCAGCCCTTGTGTCTCTTTTCTGAACCTGTGAGGATGATGAAGTGATCATCTGAGTGGGCGCAATGTAATTACAAGTGTCCTTAAAAAAGGGAAGGAGGTAGAAGAGATCAGAGAGGTCCCATGCAAAAGGGACTCAGCCTGCATTACTTACTCTGAAGATGGAGGAAGGGGCCATGGGTCGAGGGATGCAGGTGGCCTCTGAAAGCAGGAAAAGGTAAGGAAATAGTCTCTTCCCTGAAGCCTCTGGAAGGGAACAAAGCCCTGCCAACACCTTGATTTTAGCCATAAGACCTGCATTAGGCTTCTGACCTCTGGAACTGTAAGACAATACATTTGTGTTGTTCCAAGCTACTAAGCTTGTGGTGATTTGTTTTAGCAACAATAGGAAATGAATGCAGAAATACTCATGTTTCTCAGATGTCCTACATCTGGCTGATGTGGTTGAGGGAAGGCTGAGGCACATGGTAACAGAGTCTAATAGACCACGGGAAGCACTGTGTTTAATTAAGATATGTATAAAACATGGTAAGAGCCCCCCAAAAGAACCTGGCAGGTGTGGGGAACATCTGAACAACTCACTGGCTAAGTCATTTACTCACAGGTCTTTGAGGAAGCCAAGCCAGTCCCCTCCTTCTGGCCCATCACTGCCTTAGGTTAGGGCAAGTTTCTTCTTCCCTCCACTCACTGCCCTTGCTTCTGCTCTCCACTCCCACCCCAGCTAAAAGCACAGCCTTTGCAGTGAGGCAGCCTAGTGTTTGAATCCTGGCTCTAGCCTGATCAGCCAGGTGACCAAGGGCAATTTGCTCAATCATTTGGAGGCTCATTTCTCCACTTTATAGGGTATATAATGACTAAAATCAGGGGATTGTTGTGAAGATGCTGCATGCCAAGAGGTTCATATGTGGTAGGGAGCAAAAGCTTGATAAATATATGTATGAACACCCAGTCAGTGATGGCAGCACATCCAACGGTTTCTCATAGGACACCTCTCCTACGCTTCCTACTTCATTGAGAAAGTGGAAGGAGTCAAAGGAGGACTTCCGCAAACTTCTCTCACTGCATCTGCCAACTACCAGCACCTGCCCACTGATGCGTTGCCTTTCCTGCACGACGCTGTGGGTGAACCGTCCGTGCTGCTCTCTAAAGCCGGCTCCTCCACCAGTGTGCACGTTCCTCCCTTCTCACCTCCAGCAGTTCTTTCCTCTCTTTCGTATAATCAATTTTTGGCACTGTATTGGACCATTTCAGTCTGCGTTATAAGCATCTGCTATTATTCTCTCATGGGAAGAAAATCCTTCTCTTGATCCCATTTCTCTTTTAAGCTCCTGCCATATCTTTGCTTCTTACTAAAGCAAAAGTCCTCAAAAGAGTTGGCACCAGCCAATACCACCGTGCTGAAACCGTTCTTGTCAAGGTCACCAGTGACCTCCTCATGGCTAGATCTAGTGGACAGTGTTCAGCCTGCATCTCTCTTGACCTATCAGCAATGTTTTGATTCAGGTGGTGCCACTGCTCTCCCAGATGATCTGCCCAGGTGATTCTCCCTCACCTCCTTTGCTGCCTCATCTCTTTTGCTAGGCCTCCTAATGGTGGCTTTAGTCATCTTCTTTATATGATCTCACCTAGTCTTGTGACTTGAAATATCAGCTGTATACCGATGACCCCAATGTTTACCTCTCTCCTGAACTTGAGGCTTGCATATCCTATAGCTTCAATAAGCCTACTTTGACCTATTTACAAGTGCACAGCCTTCCTGCATTTACCTGAATTCTAATAGGCTCAACATGCCCAACAGAACCCCTGATCCCTTCCCTCAACCCATTCCAAATCTGCTTTACCTATGGCCTTTTCTGTCTCTGCTGATGATAACACCAACCTTCTGGTTACTGCTTGGGCCAAAAAATACAGTCATCTTTGTCTCCTTTCTCTCACACACTTCATCCAGTTTACCAGGAAATACTCTACTTTTGGCTCTGTGTTTATATATATATATATATACATGGAATCTGATCAATTCTCATACTTCTGCTGCTCCCAGTCTGGTTGCAGCCACCTTCATCTCACACCCGAGTCACTGTAGTAGCCTCTTAATAGGTCTCCCTGACTCCTCTTCCTCTTATTCCCATTTGTATTAGTCTGTGCTCATGCTGCTAATAAAGACACACCTGAGACTGGGTAATTTATAAGGAAAGAGGTTTAATTGACTCACAGCTCCATGTGGCTGGGGAGGCCTCACAATCATGGCGGAAGGCAAGGAGGAGCAACATCTTACATGACGGCAGGCAAGAGAGAGTTTGTGCAGGGGAACCTCCATGTATAAAACCGTCAGGTCTCATGCGACTTATTCACTACCATGAGAACAGAAGTGGGGTAACTGCCCCCTTGATTCAATTGTCTCCACACGGTTCTGCTCTTGACACATGGGGATTATTACAATTCAAGGTAAGATTTGCGTGGGGATTCAGCCAAACCATATCACCATTATAACAACCACAAGGATCTTTTTAAAGCCTAATAACGATCATGTCTCTCCTCTGCTCAAAACTCTGCAGTGACTCCCTATTTCCCTTGGAGTTAAAGCTGAAGACCTCCCTCCTCCCTGCTTTTACCTTATATTCTTCCACCCTCACTGTGTGTTCACCCTGCTCTAGCTTCAGTGACCTCCTTGCTGCTCTCAGATGGGGTTCTGCTCTGGGGCCTTCATTTTCGCTATTTCCTTGGCTGAAAAACTCTTTTTCAAGGTATCTTCTTGGCACATTCACATTTTCTTTGAGTATTTGTTCAAGTCTCACTTTTTTTTTTTTTTTTTTAGAAAAAACAGTCTCTGTCACCCAGGCAGGAGTGCAATGATGCAATCTCAACTTACTGCAACCTCTGCCTCCCAATTCAAGCGATTTTCCCCTCAGCCTCCTGAGTGGCTGGGATTACCACCATCATGCCTGGCTAATTTTTGTATTTTTGTAGAGACGGAGTTTCACCATGTTGGCCAGGCTGGTCTTGAACTCCTGACCTCAGGTGACCTGTCTGCCTCAGCCTCCCAAAGTGCTGGCATTACAGATGTGAGCCATTGTGCCCAGCCAAGTCTCATTTTCTTGATGAGACCACACTAACCACTTACTTAAAATTGCAACCTGCCCACTGCCCCCAACCCCCACACTCTCCACCCTGCATTTGGAAACTACAATGTCCAGGTACATAGTAGTCCCTTGGATTTTTGAATAAATTTGCCAGAATGCCCCTCTCTGAGACTTCAACATAAATTTTTTCCTCTTTATTTTTTTTGCCAGGGAAAGGAGATTGTAAGTGCTCACACAGTGCGGCTCTCAGTATTTGCCTCCTGCTGACTTTCTCCTTCGTGGATCTACAGGTTCACCTGATTCAGGTACTCTGTCTCTATTCAGCACGTGTTCTTCCCCAAACTGGGTGGTTGCTTCCTTAGAATTAGCCGGCAGTCTTGATAATGGACTGCTTGAAAATCTTATAACTGGGCATCAGATACCTGCCCCAAAGAAATAGTCATTGTCTCACCTTTGATATGTGCAGCTAAATAGGTCTGTTGGATCCCAATGCAAGGCTAGGTCACTGATGGAAATTTTATCCTTGTCACTACCTATTTGCACCCCTAACACACTGGGAGCTTCTTGTGTCCATGGCTACTGTCTTATTCTCAATGCCTAGCACAGGCTCAACATGTGGTTGGCACACAATAAATGCTCGCAATTGAACAAAATCATTGACCTTCTGGTGAGTAGAATTTGGAAACTTGGTAAGACCTTCTTATTTCCATGCTGTTAAATTTGTTAATCTACTCTTGAGAGGTTTCTTTTTTCACAAGGTGGAAATCCCCATCAGCCCACCTTAATTCCAAGGCACACCCAGGGACAGTCCTGAAAGAGAGTGAGAAAAAGACGTGCAAAAGAGTAGCAGTGATCAGGTTCCTAGAAGGCATCTGGCAGTGGCAGGTGGCAATCAAGTGTGCTGTGAGAGGAAGCTCAAGGTCCTCCTGGGTGGGAGGAAGGCTGTGTCCGGAAGGGAACATTTCGTCCTTTATAACTTTGCTATCCCCTCTGGTGGCCTGTCCTATGTTCCAATCATAATTGTAATCTTTGTGGGCATGAATGGTTTGGAGTGTTTTTACATGCATCTTTGCCTTTTCATCCTCACAATAATCTCAAATAGTAGATATTGTTACTACCTTTGTTTTCAAATGACTGTTGATTGACCATCTAATATGTGCTGGGCTCTGTGCTGAGCAGGTAACACACACCACATCACTGGATCCTCACAAGCACTTACAAAGAAGATATTATCCCCAACTTCCAGAACAGAGTGTGTTTGTTTTCTCTTGCCACATAATAAATTGTGAAATGTAGTGGCTTTAAACAATGCTTGTTTATTATCTCACAGTTTCTGTGGGTCAGAAGTCCAAGCACAGTGTAGCTGGGTTCTTTGCTCAGCCTGATCAGGATGAAAGCAAGCTATTAGCCAGAGCCATTTTCTCACTGAGGCTGAGGGTCCCTTCCTAAGCTCATCTGTGTTGTTGGCAGCATTCACTTTGCTGCAGTTGTTCCTAATTTTTGCTGACTGTTGGCTTGGGGTTGCTCTCAGAACTGAAGGCCGCCCGTAGCTCCCAGCCCAGTGACTCCATCCATAGGCAACTCACAGTGTGGCTATCTGCTCCCCCTTGCTGAGGCACATGGGGTGGGAAGTTGGGAGCATTCTCTGATCCCCATTTTTTTTTTCCTAAATCTCTTTTGAGTTAATGAAACTTTTATTTCTTCATTTCTGATTGTGATCATTACTTCTTTTTTTCAAAATTATGTTGGTAGCTAGGATTGCCAGTACAGCTTCTTAACCTCAGGAAGGCTTTCAACATATTAGGAAAACTTTCAACATATTACCACTAAGTATAATATTTGCTGTAGGCTTAAAAAAATTTTATTTAAGTTCTGGGGTACATATGCAGGATGTGCAGGTTTGTTACATAGGTAAACTTGTGCCATGGTGGTTTGCTGAACATATGAACCCATCACCTAAGTATTATTAAGCCCAGAACGCATTAGCTATTTTTCCTGACGCTCTCCCTCCCCCTCCCCCAATCCACAGGCCCCAGTGTGTGTTGTTCCCCTCCCTGTGTCCATGTGTTCTCATTGTTCAGTTTCCACTTATAAGTGAGAAGATGTGTTGTTTGGTTTTCTGTTCTTGTGTTAGTTTGCTGAGGATGATGGCTTCCAGATCCATCCATGTCCCTGAAAAGGACAGAATCTTGTTCATTTTCATGGCTGCATAGTATTCCATGGTGTATATGTGCCACAATATCTTTATGCAGTCTACTGCTGATGGGCCTTTTGTCTTTGCTATTGTGAATACTATGTCTTTGCTATTGTGACTACTATGGCAATAAGTACATGCATATATTTTTATAATAGAATGATTTATATTCCTTTGGTTATATACCCAATAATGGGATTGCTGGGTTCTGACCACCTTTTAATTTTTTTAAGTAAAAAATATTTAAAATCATCTAGATTTGCATAAATGGATGTGCAAATATAGCAACTGGGCAGTTTAGAAATTTTAGATTTTATTTTATTTTAGATTCAGGGTACATGTGCAGGTTTGTTAAATGAATGTATTGTGTCATGCTGAGGTTGAGGCTTCAATTGAACTCGTCACCCAAATAGTGGACATAGAACCCAGTAGATAGTTTTGCAATCCATGACCACCTTCCTACCTTTCCTCACTGTGGAGTTCCCCAGTATCTATTGTTCCCATCCTTGTGTCCATGTGTACCCAATGTTTAGCTCCTGCTAATAAGTGAGAACATATGGTATTTAGTTTTTGATTTCTACAAAAATTCGCTTAGGATAATGACCTTCAGCTATACCAACCTTGCTGCAAAGAACATGATTTTGTTCTTTTTATGGCTATCTAGTATTCCACAGTGTGTATGTACCATATTTCAATCCACCCTTACTGGGGACCTAGGTTAGTTCCATGTCTTTGTTATTGTGACTAGTGTTGTGATAAACATGTGAGTGCAGGTGTCTTTTGGGCACAATGATTTATTTTCCTTTGGGTAGATACCAAGTTACAGAATTGCTGGGTCTGACTACCTTTTCAGAAAGAGCTCACCTGATTAGGTCAGGCCCACCCAAGATCACTTCCCTTTTGATTAAACAAAGTCCACTCGTTGGTAATCTAATCATGTGAGTGATACCACACACTCAAGGGGAGGGTATTGTATAGAGAGGTACATCTGGAATGGAGATCTTGGGAACCGTCTTAGAATTTTGCATACCACCTTAAGGCTCAGAGAACTTCAGTGACTTGCCTGAGAGAGTCCCCATGGCCTGTAAGTGGCAGAGATAGAACTGAAATCCATCTCATAAGAGCCTATTGCAGTTGTGCTGCTGTAGGAGCAGTGGGTAGAAAGATTAACAGTAGAGTTGAGATTCAGGGGTATAGACCTTGAAACCTTTCCCCTTTTGGCAGGTAACAGCAGAGACCTTCAATCGCCCCATAGACAGAGCTTGACTGACCATAGAGGCATGCCTTAGGGACCCAGAGAGGCTGCGTACCTATCTTGGGCCATGTTCATTGCTGTTGTAGAGGTTTTGCTTACAGGACCCTAAACTGTCAGGGTTTGCAAGGCACCCAGAGAATCAGCTAGCTCAGAGTTTCCGAATTATTCCATGGAAACTTTGTTCCAAAATGGCAATCATCATAAAATGAAAAGAATTCATGGCAAAATAAGCCTGGAGAACCTTGGGTTAAACACAGTAGAAGACGTTGCTTCCCTGTTGGAGTTTGGGTGCCTTTCAGATATTGATATACTTCAGGAATCTGTAGAAGGAGGAAAGTATGTTGGACCTCAGAACATTTCCTTGTGTGTAAATGGAGAGCCAAGGTTTGGGAGAGGATGCAGATACACTAGTCTACGTAGTTATTGGTGGCGGTTGGACAGGGTGATCTCTCAGGTTCGCTCTTACCCTCCAAACCCCCTCAGGAAGATTAGTGGTTTGGGATGAGAGTGGGGTTCTGCTGGGGATGATGGCACACTGTTTCCTCTCAAGGAACAGCAGGTGGCCAGGTGCTGGGGGCCTCAGGTTGAGGCAGGGGATAGTTTTTAGACCAATGGGCTTTGGAGTCCCAGATCATCTTCCTGTGTCCCTGCAGTGCTAAGGGCTGAAGAGTTGGAGAGCTGGGCACCCCTTTTTAAATACAGCCTGGTAGGAGGCTTGCAGCCTTAGGTGAGAATCAAGGCTGGCAGAGGGGAGGAGGAAGCTTATTGCTGCTCCATTAGTGAATAAAGGGAATAGAGCCTGTTTGTTTGATGGGAAGACACCTGCTCAGAGATTACCAGGAGATAAATGACTCTGGAGGATTGGAACAGCAGATGCCCCAGATGACCCAGCCAACATGAAATAGCCCAGGGACTGCCTTTTCTTTTGTTTGTTTTGTTTGGTTTTATTTGTGTGGTCTTGTTTTTTTCTGATCACAGGCTTCTAAGTTTCAGAGGAATAATTGAATGAGGATCGGGGGGCATCTGAGGCTCGGAGGCTCTACCAGGGCATTCCTGGGGAACTGCAGAGGGGCTCACAGTGTGGAGGGACTTGAGCCATTTTCTGTCTCAGAGGTGCGGGGAGCAGTTTCCCACCCCCAGGGGTAGGGGAGCTGCTGTGTTTCTGTTCCTTCCTAGAAGAGCCCTGAGAAAGGGAAAAGATGATCAATCTGAAAATTCAGCTCCATAAACAATGCCATAAAAATCACATCCATTTGCTGAGAAAGGCTCATGGCTAATGTGCCAAAACAAGGCTGTGCACTCACAGCATCAGACTCAGATCGATCTTCTCAAGGGGGCCAGGAGGCTGCCTCCCAGGGAGGATCAACTCCAGCTGCTGTCTGAAGAACTGGAGGGGCTGGCTGTGACCCTCAGCAGTCTCAGTCCCCTTCCTTGCCCCTGCCTAGCTAACTGTGAATGGGATAACACTTTGATCAGTGAGGAGAGTGTATGGGACTTGGGGCAGGGTCATCAGGGCAGGGTGCCCTATGTGGGGTGAGGAAGGGGCAAGTAGTTGCGGAAAAATATCCCATTTTGTGGGTCCAACAGGTTTGGACTCTAGTCTCACTTTTTTGGCTTCCTGGATCTGGGAATTCAGTCAAGTGCTTTACCCCTGTTAATGTTTCCCCTTCTGTGAGCTCCAGAATTTGGCCTGTCTTCCTCGTTGGGCTGTGGGGAGAGTTAACCTGAGGATGTGAGGTTTCTTGGTAAACTATGTTTGAACAGGAAGGGGCATTTGAGGGTGACCAGCACAGGCCCTCATTTGTAGATATGGAAACTCAGTCTCAAACAGATGAAACAACTCAGTTCAAGGTCAGCCTGGGAGAGAATGGTAAAATCATCATCATTAGTTCCAAGCCAAGGCCCATGCAGAGTGCGATCTGAGGTACTGTTTCCTTAGCTCAAAACTTCACTGCAGCCACCAGGGCATCTGACCACTCCCACCTAGTCCCCCTTTTCTGGGTCAGTAATTCAATCTTTGACCCCTCCACCGCCACCACTCCACTGGTACTTTTTTTTTTTTTTTTTTTTGACAGAGTCTCACTGTATGACTCAGGCTGGAGTGTAGTGGCGTGATCTTGGCTCACTGCAACCTCTGCTGCCTGGGTTCAAGCGATTCTCTTGCATATGTTAACTCATTTAACCTAGGAGGTAAGAAACATTCTGGCTATTTTATAGATGAAGAAAATGGGTACAGAGAAGTCAAGAAACTTGCCATATGTCACCCCTCTAGTAAATGGCAGAGCTGGGATTAGAACAAAGAGAGCCTAGCTCCTAAGCATACCTTTTAAACCTCTAAACTGCCAGGTAGGTCTCAGCTTCCCTCTCCTTCAGGTGGCAGCCTGTCTCATATTTGAAACTGTCAATTGTTCTTGGTGGAACACTGAGTCTTTGCTACAGTTTCTAAACCTTAGGTATCCTGGTCACTCTCCTCTGTTTGTGAGATAGAGCATAGCCCAGTGGTCCAGATGGGCCTAACTAAGGTGGAAATATAGAGAGGCTGTTTTTTTTCCTCCCTTCTAATTGTACACTTTTAAGATTTCTTTCTCTTCTTAGCAGCTGTACCACCATATTGAGCTTGCAGTCAACTCAGACCCCAAGATCTTTTTCTCATAGATCTCTGCCAAGCTGGAGCTCCTTTATCTTGAACTTGTCCAGTTGATTCTTTGAACCTAAATGTAGGACTTCATACTTCACACTACTAGATTTCTTCTGTGTGATTTTGGCTCATATTCTAGCCTGCAGAAATAGTCAGAGTCTTAGTCTGCCATGTAATTAATTTCTCCAAAGATTGTCATATGCAGATTAGGTAATCATCCTTACTCAAACTTCATCCATGCCATTGGTAAAAATGTTGAATGAGAAAGAAGATGAGCCTTGTGCTTCTTCTCTAGAGAAAGATTTCCCACTGGGTGGCAGGAAATCATTCTTTTGAAATACAAACGTTTGTGATTTTTGTCTTCGTAATTCTATATTAATCCTACATTGAATGCCTAACTATATTTCAGGCAGAGTGCTAGGCACTGAGGAAGCACAGATGTTCAAGTCAAAATCCTTGCTTTCACAAAGCTCCCCGCGGAGTTGGGGAGATACACAAAGACAAATAATGATGATATCTGAAGTCAGGAGTGCTGAGAGCGGGTGGGGAATGGGCCCTGAGGGGCATTTTTGATTTCATCATCTAGCTATTTGGGTACCATCATCATTTTAACTCAGCCATCCTCTGTACTTTGTGACTCATTTTCCAGCTTTATTTCCTCTGTGTTTAGGATGATAACCCCAAATTCAATAGTGCCCCGGGGAGCCTGTGTGTGTAGGTGTGGAGGGCAATGGAGATTAGAGGTAGAAAGGAAGGAGTGTTAAGGTTCTTCTTTTGAATCAAGAGAAGGGGTGAATCAGATGCAGAACCTGTTAGAGAGAAACCTTGGCTCTGGAGGGGTTTCCTGGGTGATGCTGACACTGCTCATCCCCTAGAAGAGGAGAAATAGGGAAACTTAGCTGTGAAGGGGGTGGGGGCCAGGGGTGAAGTATAGGGGAAGATGGATATTTTCTTGCTCAGCCCAAGTGGGTTTTTGCCCATGGCTTCGTGACTTGACAGTTGTGAAGTTCCTGGTCGTCGAACATACTCATCTTACCAAATATACAATTCACTCCAAAGGCAACCCAAAGTGATTTTTGAATTGTTTGGGCCACAACCCCCTTTGACCTCTGTTGGCCCTCGTGCCCCTATTTCATGCTGGGTGACTGCCACCCCAGGCACCACAGACCACATCTGGTCCAAGAAGAAATCTTGATGGGAATGCTTTACCATAATGTTTGCCCCCCAGCTCTGAAACCTCAGCTGGGTGTTAGAGCACTGTAATTCATGCCAAAGGTTGCTCATTGCAATTTCTCTTTTTCTCCCTCTCCCCCTGCTTTCCTCCCCCAGTGGGAGAGGAAAAGCAGCTATGCTTATAGAAAGATTGATTAGTTAAGCAAGTCAATTATATCTCTTGCCGAGAGCAACTGTATATTAAGTAATGCAGCAAAAATGATTGTCTGCACAGATCCATTTTGTGCAACAGCTGTTCCAGAGGCCCGGAAAGAGAAGACGAAGGTTAAAATCCCGTAATAGTCTTCGCTCCCTGTCTCACCCCGCCCCATCATGCCTGGCCCTCCGGGGCTCCATTTATTATGAGGTGGAATAAGGTTGGGTAATGAACATGCTGGCTGCCTGCTCCATTTTGCGGGGAAACTCCCCCGCCATGCTACGTGCTCCAGGGCTTCCAACAGCGCTAGCCCTGCTGCCCTCCTGCCTGGGGGAGTTGACTGAGACCTGCTCACAAGTGGGCCCTCGCCTCCTTGCTCCTGGCCCAGCCCAGCAGCTCCGATGCAGTAGAAGAGCTCTGGATGCAGTCTGGATGAGACCTGGGTTCAAGTCCGAGTGTTGCATGTCTGGTCTTACCTAAGTCTTTTAGTCTTTCTGAGCCCTCATTTTCTTGTTAGTAAAATGCAAAAATATTTAAATGAGATAATGTGTATGGACAAAATTTGGGGTCTCTTACACATAGGTTAAGATAAAAACTTAATACTGGATGTTATTACACTAGACAAAGGAGGAGATAGAGAGGAAAGTCCATGTACAATTTACTAGGTGCTGGGCAGGCCACCAGGTGGTTTAGCCAGAAGTAATGGAAAAGACCAGACATTCATATGCCACATGTAATCCACCCAAGCTCCTTTTCCTAATCACTGAAGCAAATGGGCGGGCTTTGCTTTCCCCCAGTTATGCTAGCCCCTTCCCTTGGGTTACAGGTACCGTTTTTAACTTCCATCCTGTAAGTCTGCCCTTAGTGCTTATTTTAATCTGGTGTCTGTTGCATATAGAGTGTGATTTGCAGGAACTCCCAGCCCCACAGCTGTGGCATTGGCAGGGAGCAGCCGGCCCTTTGTCCCCAGTGGACAGTCTGGCAGTAGGGCTGATGATCAGTGGGCAGCGGGGGGCATCTGGGGACACCTGCCCCTTCCTGGACTTGTCCACAGGAGTGTTGGGGCAAAGGCTGATGACCGCCTTGCTTTCTGCTTTGGTGAGAGACTTAGCCAAATCGTGAGGTTGCAGTTTCTACTCTAGGTTAAACCTTTCACCCTTATCAGAAGACATCTCTCACCTCTTTTCTTTGTCTCAAGAGAGTACACCAGCTGGACTGAGCTTCCATCTGAAGCTTGTTATTGTCCCTTCGTGCTTCTCGTAGAGTTTCTTCTCTCTGTTAGAAGAGAGCTGAGTTAGGAGAGGAAATGCTTCAGCCTTATCACTGAGGTGTACCTCACTGCAAATGGGCCCATCAGATCGCCTGCGAGGAGGACATCCCATTGAAAGAGCTTTAAGATTGTATAGGTTAACCCCCTTAGGGGGCAACTGAAGCCCAGAGAGGGGCATGACCAGAGCGATATGGTGGCAAAGTTGGAAGAACCCTGTCTCTGGAATCCCAGGTATACGTCTTCCATTGGGCATGACTCTGACTCTCCTCTGGGAGAGTCAGTTTTGACAAGGAGAAGGCAAGGACAGGCTGGCCCTGTGCCTCTGTGACTGTGCTAAGGGGGTCAAGTGCTTTCCTGATCGATCGTTAGCACAGCAGTGTTCTAAGTGCAGTCACGATGGCCGCTGGCTTCCGGGGCCAGGAGCCCTTCCCCGAGCCTGATGGGCCCTCAGTGTCCGAGGCCAGGGCTCAAATTTAGGTCAGACCTAGGTGGCCCAGGCTCTTCTTGGCCTTCAGGGCTGAGGGACTCCAGCTTTCCTAATTTCTGAGCAGTTTTACTATTTCATTTTTCAACCCCCAGGCCACATGTGGGCAGTTAGCATAGAAATGGCTGTTTCCTGATCTGCTTGCCTCTCCCAGGTCCATAAATAGGAATCCGCCAGTGTGTGCAAAGAGGGGTGGGTGGTAGAGGGTGGTGGCGGTGCTGACAGTGACCCACATGGCCATCCAGCCTTGGAAACTGGGCCCTTGTCTGGCAGAGATCTCCAAGGCGGGCATTGCAGCTACTTCAGGAAAATGGCCTGGGGAAATGACCACCTGGGCTCCACTTCTCACAGGATGCCAGATCTAAAAGGGGCCTTAGTGGTGAGTGAGTCCAGCTCCTTGTCTGAAGCTGGAACCCCTTTGCCAACCCTCCTGGAAAACGATGGTGCAGCCCGGCCTGGCGAGAAAGGAAACGTGACCCTGGCCTCCCTCTGTCTATGTGTCTTGCACTGGAGTGAACTCAGGACTGAATGTTCAAATTAGGATCTAATTGGGTTAGGGCATCAAGTTCAATCTCTGGGACTTCCTTTCCCCACTCCTCATCCTACGCCAGGAGGAAAATATTTAATTGATCTATTAGTTATATTAAAGAGATTTTCTTCCTACTCCCCAGTTCTTGTTCCAACAGTATATCCCAAGGGCCTGCAAAGAAAGTGCCTGAAAAGAAGTGGATCCTTTAAGCACATGTTTTGTGACTCTTCTTTTCTGTTGAGGGTGGGAATGTAGGTCACCAGGGAGAGATGATGTAGGAGAAGATGAGGACAACCTCTCCTACCAATAAGGGAGTGTCAGCTGTGGCAGAGACCCAGGCGACCAGAGGGCAGAGAGGAAAAGGCTTTAGGAACAACTAGTTCAAGCCCTTTGTTTTACTGAGGAGAAAAACGAAGTCAAGGAGAAGAAGAGGCCTTCCCCTGGTCGCATGGTGAGCCCGTGGTTTGGCTGGGGTGGGATCTAGCCAGTGATATCTACGGTTGAGTGTGGACACTGGCCCACAGTTGCACTGTGAATGCGGAAAAGGGATCTCAGTGGGTGCCTGCTGTTCTCTGACAAGATTCCCAGCCCTGGAAGACAGCTTCATGGGAACCAGGGGAGGCACCACCGCAGTGGGACTGTAGAATGTTGGAAACATCTCCTCCCACTTCCTGAACCAGAAGT
>NW_016107343.1:3990635-4066393 GCF_001604975.1 Cebus imitator | reverse complement strand
CTCGGCCTCCCAAAGTGCTGGGAGTACAGGCATATGCCGCTGCACCTGGCCACCCTGCCCATGTCTTGATGCCTGATTCCAACGTTTGAATGTTTATTCTCTTAGTTTAATGCATTTGTGTTTTAAAAGACAATGTGCAACTGTGAATGAGCTTTGGCTGATCCCTTTGTGAGTACTTTTAGATGGGGGATGAGCTGGAGGGTAGAATGAGAGGGGAGGCAGAATGAGAGGGGAGCCTGGGAGTGTGGAAGGGAAGCTGCAGAAAGGGAGACTGAGGCTCATGAAGAGGGCTGGCTCTCCCTTTACACTGTTCCCTAGCCTGTAGGACTGGAGCTGGGATGGGCTGGCTGGGCCAGATGTGTGGGGAGGGTGGGTTCGTGGACCTGAGGGTACCATCCTTTGGGTGTTTGCTGTTACAGCCCTATCCAGGCCAGCATCAGAGGAATTACTAGAGCAAATGTATTGACTTCAGAAGATCCACTGGATCGCCCACTTGTATCCTCCTGGGAGAGTCTACTGTCTCTCCTCCAGCCTTTCCTGTGTGGTTAACTTCCTATACTCCATCTCTGCTGACTGTTGTGTGACTGTGAACTCCTTCACCACCAGGGTGTGATGTGTCCCCTAATTGATTGTAAGATCTTGGGGACATGTCTTAGATGGCACATGAAATTTGTGAGGTATGCAGTGGTCTCAGGGTCCTCCTGCCCAGGAGCTGCCCCTGGCGTCCCCTGCATGTATCCTCAGAACTGGTATGATGTCACAGCCAGGTTGCAGGAGGAGTGCCATTTGCTCTTCCGGTGATTCAGCCTGGTGCGCAGTCAGTCAGGCTGATTGTGTAACTGTGGGGAGCAGGAGTGAGCCACATGTGTGGGTTCAGGCTGAACTTCAAGATGTGCCCTTCAGATCTGAGGGATTTCCCAAAATGTGTGGGTGAAGTTTCCTGCCACTCTTCATCTCTGGGCAAAGGACAGTTTCTACAGACGTCCTCAGATAACTTTGCCATGAGTCTTAACCTCCTAGCATGTAGTCCAGGATACTGTCCCACCCTCTAGCCCAAGTCTTTGCAGCTTCTCTTAGGGCCCTCCAAAACACAGAAGAGCTCCTATGGCAGGAGGTAGAGGAATATCCTTGAAAATAAGTGTGCACTTCCAACTCTAGAGGCAGTTGCGTGGAAGTTATTTGCCCTGGACTGCCCATAGTATGGGGATGAAGGTAGTACTTTGGAATTGAAGAGGCAGATTGTCCCACAGCAACACCCAAAGAGTTCTGAAGTTTCTGAGCCCATGCCAAGTCCTGGCAATGTGACCTGTTCTGCTTGTATGTGGCCATCTCCTCTAGCAATGGCTGGCAGCAAAGTTCTCTGCAAGGTGGTGGTGGGGACCTGGGTGCACCCCTGATAGAGATACTAACAAATTGGCTGCCAGAGCCCATGGGAGTACCTGGGAATGAGGCCACAGGACCTGGTCTAACTTCTTCTTTGTGATGAACAGGTTTGAGAAGCCTTGGGTCACTGATGATTTTGCTTCCAGGCTGAGCTGAGGCTCATCGCAGCTGCTACGTACCTGCTCCACAGTGTGCAGGAGGTGGCAGCTCCCAAAGGTGACTGGGCACGTGCAGGGTGGAAGTCTCATGGGATGAATGTTCTTTGCATGTGAGCCAGAGAGCCAGGCACAGAATCACAGTGGCTGAGGGATTTAACTGAGTGAGGCTTCCCATGAGGAAAAGGAGAATGCTACCAAAACTGCCCCTTCCGTACACATTCTACTGAATTTCTTGGGCAGGTTCACTTGCTGGGGTCTAAGAGGCTGGAAGGTGTTCATATAAAGTATAGTGACTTTGTAGTGAAAACATTACTGAACTCAGAGGAACTTGGTTTCCAGTATTGGCTCTGATGAATCCTGTACAGAGGACCTTGGACAAATTACTTTCACTCTATGAGTTGCTTTATTTTCTCATCTGTGAAATGGGGTAACAGTTTCTATCTCACAGAGCTGTGCTGAAGGCTAAATTAGGCAATGCTGGGAAGGTGCAATGTTTCATGGTAGGATTGAAAGGTAGTTCTACCTCTCCCAGGATCTGGGCTTTCTTATCACCCTCGCTGCCTCTTGGCTGTCTCCTCCTAGGTCTCATTTACTGTGATATCCCTGATGCCCAGCAAAGGGCCTTGTGTGTACTAAATCCCTGTTGGTGGTCTGACTGGCAGGCACCTACCCTGGGTGAGATGCAGGACCCTAGGAGCTATTGCTGGCCTCTGGCTTGTCGGGAGATAAGCAGGTCAGGAGAAGCTCAAGGTCATGGCTTGCCCTCTGCAGATGTGCTGCAGAAGGGTGCAGGGTGATTGCTGGAGCAAGAATCCAGATGCTGGGAGAGGGAAGTTGAGTGGGAGCAGGTGGAGGTTCTCGTTGCAAAGCCAAGTGACTGAACAAGACTAAAAGCATAAAACCCTGCACACTAACAACCCCCATTACTAGCTGGTGCTTAAATCTTGTGTCTCTAGGCATGTACCTGTAGACTGTCAACATGCTTCCCTGCTCCATACCAGCACTTCTGTTGAAATCTGATGCGGCAGGTGAGATGCCGTTTGGCCGTAGCTCTCCAGAAATTACTGGTTCATCATGGTACTGTGGTCCTCTGCTCGGCATTGGGCAGCTTGGAAAACAGTGGGCGCTCCAAAGCAATGTGAAGCAAGGCAAGAGAAAGAGGTGATCCAGAAAGCCACAGAGGGTTTTTGGTAGTTCTCTCTCTCTCTTGCTGTCCTTTCATTCCTGTAGTATTGTGCTCCCCTGGATTCTGCACCTTTGAGTTATGTGGACATGTCCTCATCTGCCCTCCTCACCCTCTAGAAATTTTCCTGACCTCTTCTTGAGTGCAATGTCTGTCAAAAGCCAGAATAATGGTCAAGGGATTGGACAAGGCTAAACTCCTGAGGCCAGTGGGTTGTTGCTCTGGAGATCCCTAAGTGAGTGGTACACAAGGCACAAATCCTGTCTTGGGTCACAGAGCTGAGCAGAAGCTTTTCTTAGAGAAGACAAGCCCTCTGAGTGGTACTCACCACCCTGCATCCACTAACACCTCTTTGTATGCTGTGAGTTTTTCAGTGTCTATTACATAGTGGCTGTTGAACAAGTACTTATTGACAAAAAATAAAATAATGCATTTTTTTGCATCTACCCTGGATAAGGCACTTGCTAGGCACCATGTTTTACCTCGTTTAAGCCTCATAGCCACTGAGAAGCAGACAGCATTGTTCCATTTTATAGGCAAGAGAATAGAGACCTGAGACATCTCAAGGTCAAACAGTATTACTTGAAACTCACGTTGCTTCATCACGTCATCCTGCCCGTTGCCCCTTACTCTGAAACTGCAATTAATTGCATCATGTTATATTTTTTTCCCAGATTTATCTTTTTGGGATTTCATTGAGCTCTTTTCATTTTCTGGGATTACCTCTACAAGTTTTGCATGTGGAAGTGTGATTATATTTTCCTCTGAGTACTTTGCTCATCACTGACAGAGGGTCATCTGGTTGGAACCACCAGGCTTCCAGTGACTTTTAAGAGATATTAGCACACCTTTACATGTCAATTATACTTTAAATATATAAATTATTCAACTTTATTGAAATAGCCAAGTATCATCATTCAAGGTGAATAAAATAGATTCTGGGAACAGCTTGATAACATTTTTACTCATTCCATAACTATTGTCAGTTATTGCTTCATGTAGATCCAATCTTATCTCAGGACTTGAATAGAACAAGCTCACCACTGATTTCTCCAGGGCTTGTGCTTGGCTGACACTTAGAGGACGTTAGGACAGTTTGTGATGGAAAGTCCAATTCCTCAGCTGTAATAGTCTTTGGTAGTCAGAACAGGATAGTTCCCTCCTTGGCTTCTAGTGCTGTCCTTGTCCAATAAGATGGTTACCAGTCACATGTGGCTATTGGGTTACTGAAATATGGCTATTCTGAATTGAAGTGTACCCTAAGTAAAAAATATACACTGGGTTTCAAAGATGTAGTAAAAAGGGAGGTAAAATATTCAATTAACATTTTTAATGTTTAATACATATCAAAATAATATTTTGAATATATTAGACTAAAGAACATACTAGTGTATTAATTTCACCTGCTTCTTTTTTATTTTTAAAATTGCTTATGAGGCTGGGTGCGGTGGCTCACGCCTGTAATCCCAGCACTTTGGGAGGCCAAGGTGTGTGGATTTCCTGAGGTCAGGAGTTCAAGATTAGCCTGACCAACATGGTGAAACCCCGACCCTACAAAAATACAAAAATTAGCAGAGCATATGGCGGGTGCCTGTAATTCCAGGCACTTGGGAGGCTGAGGTAGGAGAATCATTTGAGCCAGGGAAGCAGAGGTTGCAGTGAGCTGAGATCATGTCATTACACTCCAGCCTGGGCAGCAGAGCAAGACTCCATCTCAAAATAAATAAATAAATAAATAAATACATAATTGCTTATGAAAAAATATAAAATTACATATGTGGTTCACATTTGTAGTTGGCATTATATTCCAATTGGACAATGTTATTCTAGAGAATGCCTTAGTTTGCTGTCCTTGATCAGTCTTCAAGTTCCAGATTGTTCCCAGATTAAGAGCCAAAGTGAAACATAAATTTTAGGCAGCAGCTTAATTCTGTTTTTTGTGAAGCATGGCGGTCTTTTCCCCAGTTAGTAGGTTTCTCAGCTGATTTACTGACTCCTCCTACTTAACATCCCTCTCCAAAAGGAATTAAGTTCTTTGACCTGTACTTGAAATTTATTGAAAATTCAGCTAGTGGTACTTTCATCCATTTAGCCAAAAGAGTTTATAGAAAAGACTATAGCATCTGAGAATGTCAATGCAAGGTTGGTCAAAAAGACAATTTGAGGTATTGTTGTACTCAGATCAAGGCTGGATCAGGCTTAGGTCACCAAAGAGTAAACTAAAGTTAGGACCAGAGTCAATCAGATAATCTGAGCTAGGATCTCAGGGCCACTGTAGGCAGCAGCCAAGGGCCTCTAGTCTGGCCAGAGCTCACAGGAGCGTTTTCATCTAAGGCAATAAGATTCTTCTCACCATCTCCTCGCCAATTTCTGTCCCTGATACCTTACTCCCGAGGCTAAGAAGGGAAAAAACTTCTAAGGTAGGTTCTGATCCTTTGTGAAAGAAGTTGCCCTTTGTCTTCTTTTAGAAAAGCCCTAGAGAAGGGTCGGGTATTGGTGCTCCACCTTCTGAGTGACTGCCCTCTCCGTTGGGACTTAGATCCTTTCTACGTTGGTGGGAGGCTAGGGTCCCATGAGTAGTTTCCTCCTTTTGGGGCAGTTGTTCTATGAGGCTGGACTGTTGACCAATGCTTAGATCCCAGAGGACCTTTAACAAGGCATGAACACAGTCTTAGTTTTTAGTGGAATCCAGCTGCCCTCCACCTAGTTATTGAGAAAATATTCTCTAATAATCCGTCTTCTCTCTGGCTGTATATAGATTATGCATAGTTTTTGCTATGGGTAATATCTGCCATGTGTAAGTTTTATGTTTATGAAAGACTATTTGTTTGTTTTTCAACTCTTTATTATTCAAACACACATAGGTAGAGAAAAAAGTATAATGAATCCCCATAGACTGTCACTGAGCCTCAGCAATTACCAACATATGGCTATTAAAAAAAAAACTATGTTTCCTACTTCTCCCTACCTCCTGCTAGACATCATATTATTTCACCTGTAAATGCTTCAATTATGTGTTTCCTGGAGATAAGAACTCTTATTCTTTAAACATAGCCACAATACTGTATTTTACCATCTAAAAATATGAACTTTATTTTGGCTTTTATGAAAGTAATACCTTTTCATTGAAAATATTCAGATAATACAAAAAAGGTAGAAAGAAGAAAGTAAAAATAACTCATAAACCAATACCCAGGTATAATTACCGTTAGCATTTTGTTACATATAGTTTTATATATTATGCTTAGTACATATTATTTATACAAACCAACTTATATAGAATCATTCTATGGATGATGTTTATAATCTTTTAAATTGTTTTTGGCAATCATTTACAAAATTAAAGTGTAAAATACACACAAAGAAGTGCACAAAGTACAAGTGTACAAGTCAACAAATTTTCACTGTCATTTAACCAACTATCATGCAGATCAGGAAACATGATTACCTTTAGCCCCAAACTTCTCCCATTCCTCTCTTAGTCATTAACCCCACTAAACATAGCTCCTATGCTAACTTCCATTGCTACAGATTAGTTTTGCCTACTTTGGAATTTTATACAAATAGAATCATGCAGTATGTGTTCTTTTCTGTGTGACTTCTTTTGTTCCATTTTATATTTTTAAGGTAAATCTGTGCTGTTGTATGTGGTAGCACTAATTCATTTATTTTCTTTGTTGTGTACTACTTTACTGTGTGAGTATATCACACTTTATTTATCCATTCTACTATTGATGGAATCCTCCTGCCCCAACCCGTTGTGTTGCTATTAGGAATGTTATTTGGTACACATATGCATGCATTTCCACATATATTTTCTACATGACATTTCCTAAGGTATATACTTAGGAGCAGACTTGTGGTTTTACCAACTGATGCTTGTACCAGCAATCTATAAGAGTTCCATTTGCTCCACATCTTTGCCAATACTTGGTTATTATCAGTGTTTTAAATTTTTTTTATTCTGGTAAGTATGTAGTAGTAATTCATTGCAGTTTTTAAATTTATATTTCCCTAATGACTAATGAAATTGTGTGCCTTTTCTTATGCTTTTTGGGTACATGCTTTTTGGGTACATCATCTTTTGTGCAGTATCTTTCATATTTTCTACATTTTTCTATTGGAAAATATGAAATATGTATACTTCTTTCTACTGATTGTGGAATTCCTTTATGTATGTTGAATATGAGTTTATTTGCAGTATATACTGTGAATACCTTCTCCTACTATGTGGGTTGCTTTTTCACTCTTAAGGTTTCATTTGATAAACAGAAGTTTTAAATTTTGATAACATTTCATTATCAATATTTTTCTTCATGTTTACAGTGTTTTGTGCCCTGTTTAAGAAATATTTGCCTACTCCAAAGCAATTAACATGTTCTCCTATGTTCTAAAAGCTTTATTGTTTTACTTTTCACTTTTTCTTTTACAACACATCCAAAATTAATTCTGTGTATGGTGTGAGGTAGGGATCAAAATTTGTATTTTTCCGTATGAATATCCAATTGAATAAGCTTCATTTATTTAAAAGAATATTTCCCACTGTTCTGTCATCTTATCTTTGTGATAAGGCAAATGACAGCACACATGAGTCTGTTTATGTGTTCTCTATTCTGTTCTATTGTGCATTGGCTAACTTTGTGCCCTTCCACAAGTGTCTTAATTACAAGAGCTTTATAATGTAGCTTAATATCTGGTAGTTTAAGACCTCCACATTTGTTACTCTTTCTCAAGATTCTCCTAGCTATTTTAATACTTTGCACTTTTACATAAATTTTGGAATCAGTTTATCAATGTCTACAAAATTTTTCAAAATGTTGAGATTTTTTTTTTATTAGAATGGCAGTGAATTTTATATCAATCTGGGGAGAATTAATACATTTACAATATTGATTTGTTTCAACCTATAACTGTGTTGTCTTACCCCACCAATTTCAGTCTTCTTTAATTTATCTTAAGCATGTTGTTTTTTTTGTCTTCAGGTTTTGCACATATTTTATTGGATTTATTTAAGGGTACTTGTGTTTGATGCTACAGAAAAGGACACTTTATATACATATATATTTTTAAATTGTGGTTGTATATAGAAATACAATTAATTTTTGTATATTGAGCTGTGACCTTGCTTGACTTGGTTAAATTAATTTTTTAACTCTATCAGTTTCTTTGTACATTCTTTTCGGTTTTCAAATATACCAAGAGACAGCTTTATTTTTCTTTCTTTTCTTTATTTTTCTTTTTCACATCAGATGGGTAATGTGCCAACATAATAACAAGGTTTGAGGGAGGCACATCTCATACGTGTGTGAAAAGCCAATCATCATGCTTATGAACTACAACATGATCCTATTTATTTATTTTCAATTATTTTATCCTCCTCTGCCTCTTGCCTTGCACTACATAAGATCTGTGATATAATGTTGAATAAGAAAGGTGAAAGTGAACATCATTGCATCACTTTTGATATCAAGGGTAAGTCTCAATATTTGTCAGTAAAAATGGTGTTTGCTGCAATTTTTTTGTAGTTGCCCTTTATGAAATTAAGGAAGTTTCCTTCTGTCATTAATTTGCTAAGCTTTTTATTGCTTTCTAATTTTAAACAAGAACAGGTATTGAATTTTATCAAATGACTTTCCTATATCTATAGAGATAATTATGCAATTTTTTTCTTCATCCTTTTAATTTGTGAATTACAATCAATTACACTGATCAATTTCCAAGTAGTAAACAAACTTTGTTTTCTTAGAATAAGCCCAAGTTAATTGTAATGTATTGTTCTTTTTATAAATTGCTGGATTCAATTTGCTAATAATTTGTTTTTAATTTTTGCATCTATGTTTGTGTAGTATTGGCATTATTTGTTTCTTCAATGTGTGGTAAAATCCACTGGTAAAGCCATTTATACTTGACTTTTGCTTCAAGTGTGATATTAGGTATAGGTTATTACAGTTGAACTTTAGGGTGAGGAAGTTCTCTTTTATTCCCAGTTTTCTGAGAACTTTAAAAATAAGAAATGATCATTAAATTTTGTCAAATGCTTTTTCTGTATCTATTGAGAGAATTATATTTTTTTCGTCTGTTAGCATGGTGAATAATATTGATTTTTGAATATTAAACCAACCTAAACTTCCTAGTCATGATGTATTAACCTTTTTATATATTGTTGTATTAGATTTGCCTAAGATGTCTATTATCATTTGTAATGAGTATTTTTATTATTCCATTTTATTACTTTTGTTGACTTATTTGTTGTAACTCTTTGTTTTGTAATTTTGGTGTTTTCTTAAGGATTTATAGTATACATGTCTAACTTATTGCAGTCTAACTGAAGGAGAGGAGAGGGTCACACAAAAGATAGAAAGAATTTCAAAAATTTGCAGAGGGTCTTCTTTAAATATTCATCTGAATACTACTGAGAGCATGCATTTGAGGAAACTGCCTGAGGCCAGGGAAAGAAATACCTAAAAAGATTAGATGGGACAATGTATGGCACTTACATGTGACTGATATGGTGCCTATTCCCACTATATAGAGTGGAATCCATAATTCATGGAGCATCAGGGACAGAACCCAGAAGGGTTTTGCCTTGGTAGTGGAGAAAATTAACCCTAGAATAAACGCTGCTTTAGTCTTATCTAACAAAGCTTACAAGCAAGCTTCAAAAAGGTCAACCTGTTTTCAAATATTTTAACAGCATCTCAGGAAAATCTAAGGAATACTTATAGGAATACAAAAATATCTGGTACCTAACAGGATAAAATTTATAATGTGGTGGTTGGCAAGTTGGCCAAATAGAAACAGCTGTGATCTGCAGCTGCTGGTGAGATCAACATAGAAGGTGGCTGATTTCTGCATTTCCAACTGAGGTACCTGGCTCCTCTCATTGGGACTGGCTAGACAGTGGGTGCAGCCCACAGAGGGTGAGGCAAAGCAGGTTGGGGTGTTGCCTCAACCATGAAGTGCAAGGGTTCAGGGAACTCCCTCCCCTAGCCAAGGGAAGCTGTGAATGACTGTGCTGTGAGGAATGGTGCACCCTGGCCCAGATATTACACTTTTCCCGTGGTCTTTGTAACCCACAGAACAGGAGATTCCCTTGGGCACCTATGCCACCAGGGCCCTGAGTTTCAAGCACAAAACTGGGTGGCCATTTGGGCAGACACTGAGCTAGCTGCAGAAGTTTTTTTATTGCACCCCAGTGGCACCTGGAATGCCAGTGAGACAGAACCATCACTCCCTTGGAAAGAGGGCTGAAGCCAGGGACCCAAGTGGTCTAGCTCAGTGGATCCCACCCCCATGGAGCCCAGCAAGCTAAGATCCAAAGGCTTGAAATTCTCGCTGCCAGCACAGCAGTCTGAAGTTGACCTGGGATGCTCAAGCTTGGTCGGGGGACAGGGTGTCCACCATTACTGAATCTTGAGTAGGCAGTTTTCCCTTCACAGTGTAAACAAAGCCGCTGGGAAGTTTGAACTGGGCGGAACCCACCACAGTTTGGCAAAGCTGCTATAGCCAGACTGCCTCTCTAGATTCCTCTTATCTAGGCAGAGCATCTCTGAAAGAAAGGCAGCAGCCCCAGTCAGGAGCTTATCAATAAAACTCCCATCTCCCTACGACAGAGCACCAGGGGGAAAGGGTGGCTGTGGGCACAGCTTCAGCAGACATAAATGTTCCTTCCTGGCAGCTCTGAAGAGAGCAGCAGATTTCCCAGCATAGTGCTCAAGCTCTGCTAAGGAACAGACTGCCTCCTCAAGTGAGTCCCTGACCCTCATGCCTCCTGACTGAGAGATACCTCACAGCAGGGGTTGACAGACACTTAATACAGGAGAGTTCTGGCTGGCATCTGGCAGGTCCTCCTCTGGGAAGAAGCTTCCAGAGGAAGGAATCTTTGCTGTTCTGCAGCCTCTGTTGGTGATACCCAGGCAAACAGAGTCTAGAGTGGACCTCCAGCAAACTCCAGCAGACCTGCAGCAGAGAAACCTGACTGTTAGAAGGAAAACTAACAAACAGAAAGGAATAGCATCAACATCAACAAAAAGGATGTCCACACAGAAACCCCATTTGAAGGTCACCAACACTGAAGACCAAAGGTAGATAAATCCATGAAGATAAGGAAAAACCAGCACAAAAAGGCTGACAGTTCCAAAAACCAGAATGCCTCTTTTCCTCCAAAGGATCACAACTCTTCACCAGTAAGGGAACAAAACTGGGCAGAGAATGAGTTTGATGAATTGACGGAAATAGGCTTCACAAGGTGGGTAAGCTGAGCTAAAGGAGCATGTTCTAATCCAATGCAAGGAAGCTAAGAACCTTGAAAAAAGGTTAGAGGAATTGCTACTAGAATAGAGAAGAACATAATTAACTGCATGGAGCTGAAAAACACAGCATGAGAACTTCGTAAACCATACACAAGTATCAATAGCTGAATGGATCAAGTGGAAGAAAGGATATCAGAGATTGAAGATCAACTTAATGAAACAATGTGAAGACAAGATTAGAGAAAAAAGAATGAAAAGGAATGAACAAAGCCTCCAAGAAATATGGGACTATGTGAAAAGACCAAACCTACATTTGATTGGTGTAACTGAAAGTGACAGGGAGAATGGAACCAAGTTGGAAAACACTCTTCAGGACATTATTCAGAAGAAATTTCCCAACCTAGCAAGACAGGCCAACATTCAAATTTGGGAAATCCAGAGAACACCACAAAGATATTCCTCAAGAAGAGCAACTCCAAGACACATAATCATCAGAATCACCAAGGTCAAAATGAAGGCACACATGTTAAGGGAAGCCATAGAGAAAGGTCGAGTTACTCACAAAGGGAAGTCCATCAACTAAGTGTGGATCTCTCTGTAGAAACCCTACAAGCCAGAACAGAGGGGGAACCAATATTCAACATTCTTAAAGAAAAGAATTTTCAATGCAGAATTTCATATCCAGCCAAACTAAGCTTCATAAACAAAGGAGAAATAAAATGCTTTACACACAAGCAAATTCTGAGAGATTTTGTCACCACCAGACCTGCCTTATAAGAGCTCCTGAATGAAGCACTAAATACAAAAAGGAAAAACCAGTACCAGCCACTGGAAAAACAGACCAAATTGTAAAGACCATTGACACTATGAAGAAACTGCATCAACTAATGGGCAAAATAATCAGCTAGCATCATAATGACAAGATCAAATTCACACATAACAATATTAATCTTAAAGGTAAACAGGCTAAATGCCCCAATTAAAAGGCACAGACTGGCAAGTTGGATAAAGAGTCAAGACCCATCAGTGTGCTGCATTCACACATCAGTGTGCCGTATTCAGTGTGCAAAGACACCCATAGGCTCAAAATAAAGGAATGGAGGAATATTTACCAAGCAAATGGAAAGGAAAAAAAAAGAAAAAAGAAAAAACAGAAAAGCAGGGGTTGCAATCCTAGTCTCTGATAAAACAGACTTCAAATCATCAAAGTTCAAAAAACACAAAGGCGGGTATTACATAATGGTGAAGGGATCAATGCCACAAGAAGAGCTAACTATCCTAAATATATATGCACCCAACAGAGGAGCACCCAGATTCATAAAGTTCTTAGAGATCTAAAAAGAAACTTAGACTCCCACACAATAATAGTGGGAGACTTTAACAACTCACTATCAATATTAGACAGATCGGCGAGACTGAAAATTAACAAGGTTATTCAGGACTTGAACTCAGCTCTGGACCAAGTGGACCTAATAGACATTTATAGAATGCTCCACCCCAAAACAACAGAATATACATTCTTCTCAGCACCACATCACACTTACTCTAAAATTGACCACATAATTGGAAGTAAAACACTTCTCAGCAAATGCAAAGAATAAAAATAATAGCAGTCTCTCAGACCACATTGCAATCAAATTAGAACTCAGGATTAAGAAACTCACTGAAAACCTCACAACTACATAGAAACTGAGCAACTGCTCCTGAATGACTACTGGGTAAATAACAAAATTAAGGAAGAAATAAATTAATTTTTTTGAAACCAATGAGAACAAAGACACAACATACCAAATCTCTGGGACACAGCCAAAGCAGTGTCTAGAGGGAAATTTATAGCACTAAATGCCCACAGGAGAAAGTGGGAAGGATTTAAAATCGAGAAGCAAAAGGAGAAAAGAAAATGCCCCAACACATTCAGAAGCTAGTGGAAGACAAGAAATAACTAAAATCAGGGTAGAACTAAAGGAGATAGGGACATGAAAAACCCTTAAAAAAAATCAATGACTCTAGGAGGTAATTTTTTGAAAAGATTAACAAAATACATAGACCACCAGCCAGACTAATAAAGAAGAAAAGGGAGAAGAATCAAATAGACACAATACAAAATGATAAAGAGGACATCACCCCGATCCCACAGAAATACAAACTATCATCAGAGAATACTATAAACACCTCTATGCAAATAAACTAGAAAATCTAGAAGAAAAAGACAAATTCCTGGACACATACACCATCCCAAGACTAAACCAGGAAGAAGTTGAATCCCTGAATAGACCAATAACAAGTTCTGAAATTGAGGCAGTAATTAATAGACTATCAACCAAAAAAAGCCCAGGACCAGATGGATTCATAGCCAAATTCTACCAGAGGTACAAAGAAGAGCTAGTGCCATTCCTTCTGAAACTATTCCAAGCACTAGAAAAAGAGGTACTCCTCCCTAACTCATTTTATGAGGCTGTATCATCCTGATACCAAAACCTGGCAGAGACACAACAAAAAGGAAAATTTCAGGTCAATATTCCTGATGAACATCAGTGCAAAAATCCTCAATAAAATACTGGGAAACCGAATTCGGCAGCACATCAAAAAGCTTATTCTCCACCATCAAGTTGGCTTCATCCCTGGGATGCAAGGTTGATTCAACATATTCAAATCAATAAACATAATCCATCACATAAACAGAAGCAATGACAAAAGCTACATGATTATCTCAATCGATACATAAAAGGCCTTTGATAAAATTCAACTCCCCTTCATGCTGAAAGCTCTCAATAAACTAGGTATTGATGAAGCATATCTCAAAATAATAAGAGCTATTTATGACAAACCCATAGGCAATATCATACTGAATAGACAAAAGATGGAAGCCTTCTCTTTGAAAACGGGCACAAGTCAAGGGAGCCATCTCTCACCACTCCTATTCAATATAGTATTGGAAGTTCTGGCCAGGACAATCAGGCAAGATAAAGAAATAAAGTGTATTCACATAGGAAGAAAGGAGGTCAAATTGTCTCTGTTTGCAGATGTCATGATTATATATTTAGAAAACCCAATTGTCTTAGCCCCAAATCTCCTTAAGCTGATAAGCAACTTCAGCAAAGTCTCAGGATACAAAATCAATGTGCGAAAATCACAAGCATTCCTATACACCAATAATAGAGAGCCAAATCATGAGTGAACTCCCATTCATAATTGCTACAAAGAGAATTAAATGCCTAGGAATGCAACTCACAAGGGAAGTGAAGGACCGCTTCAGGGAGAACTACAAACCACCACTCAAGCAAATAAGAGAGGACATAAACAAATGGGAAAACATTCCATGCTCATGGATAGGAAGAATCAATATTGTAAAGATGGCCTTACTGCCCAAAGTAATTTATAGATTCAATGCTATCCTCATCAAGCTACCATTAACTTTCTTCACAGAATTAGAAAAAAAACTACTTCAAATTTCATATGGAACCAAAAAAGAGCCCATATAGCCAAGACAATTCTAAGCAGAAAGAAGAAAGCTGGAGGCATCATGGTACCTGATTTCAAACTATACTATAAGGCTACAGTAACCAAAACAGCATGATACTGGTACCAATACAGATATATAGGCCAATGGAACAGAACAGAAACCTCAGAAGTAACACCACACATCTACAACCATCTGATCTTTGACAAACTTGACAAAAGTAAGCAACAGGGAAAGGATTCCCAATAATAATAAATAAATGGTGTTGGGAAAACTGGCTGGCCATATGCAGAAAACTGAAACTGGACCCCTACTTTCCACCTTATACAAAAATCAACTCAAGATGGATTAAAGACTTAAATGTAAGACCCAAAACCATAAAAACCCTGGAAGAAAACCTAGGCACTGCCATTCAGGACATAGGTATGGGCAAAAACTTCATGACTAAGACACCAAAAGCAATGTCAACAAAAGCCAGAATTGACACGAGACCAAATTAAAGAACTTCTGCAGAGCAAAAGAAATTATCATGAGAGTGAACAGGCAACCTAAAGAATGCGAGAAAATTTTTGCAATCTATGCATCCAACAAAGGGCTAATATCCAGAATCTACAAGGAACCTAAACAAATTTAAAAGAAACAAAAAACCCCATCAAAAAGTGAGCGAAGGATATGAACAGATACCTCCCAAAAGAAGACATTTATGTGGCCAACAAACATATGAAGAAAAGCCCGTCATCACTGGTCATTAGAGAAATGCAAATCAAAACCACAAAATACCATCTCATGCCAGTTAGAGTGGCAATCATTAAAAAATCAGGAAACAACAGATGCTAGAGAGGATGTAGAGAAATAGTAACGCTTTTACACTGTTTGTGGGAGTGTAAATTAGTTCAACCATCGTGGAAGACAGTGTGGCAATTCCTCAAGGATCTGGAACCAGAAATACCATTTAATCCAGCAATCCCATTACTGGGTATATACCCAAAGGATTACAAATCATTCTACTATAAAAACATGCACAATAAAAAATATGTTTATTGCATCATTGTTTACAATAGCAAAGACTTGGAACCAATCCAAATGCCCATCAATGATAGACTGAATAAAGAAAATGTGGCACATATACACCATGGAATACTATGCAGCCATAAAAAAGGATGAGTTCGTGTCCTTTGGAGGCACATGGATTGCATACACCATCATTCTCAACAAACTAACACAGGAACAGAAAACCAAACACTGCATATTCTCACTCATAAGTGGGACTTGAACAATGAGGACACATGTACACAGAGGGGGAACATCACACAGTGGGGCTTGTTGCAGGGTGGAGGACTAGGGGAGGGATAGCATTAGGAGAACTACCTAATATAGATGATGGGTTGATGAGTGCACCAAACCACCATGGCATTTGTATACCTATGTAGCAAGCCTGCATGTTCTGCACATGTACCCCAGAACTTAAAGTATAATAATCATTTTTTAAAAACTAAAAAAGAAAAAATTTATAATGCTTGGCATCTCATAAAAAACCAAGTGTGTAAATTAGTGTAAAACTATACCCATAACAGGGAGAAAAATCAATCAAAATTGATCCAGGTGGTAGAATTAGTAGAGAAGTGCATAACAAAACTTGTTATAACTGTATCTATATGTTCAAAAAGCTAAAAGAAATAATTATGCTATGTAAAGTAGAGGCATAAAAGATATAAAAATAGGCTCAATTTGAATTTCTAGAGATGAAAACTGCAATGTTTGGGATAAAAAAATACACTAAATAAAATTATAGTAGTTTAGACATTGTATAAGAAAAGATTAGGAAACTTGAAGACATAGCAGTAGAAATGATTCAAAATAAAACACAGAAATACAATAAGATTTAAAAAATATAAAGAGAATTAGTGAGCTGTGGTGCGATGAATTCTAACTGCCCTGGTCTCCTCTGACTCTTGGATCTATCTCCTCTATTCAGAGATCACTGGACTCCACCTGTGTTTCCCTCCTTGCACCGCATTGTGGAAACTGTCTTTAGGCAATGAGCTAAGGGCAGCTGTAGAGTTCACTCAACTCCTTTATTTCCCATCTCTTAGAAATCACTGTTTTTTGCTGTTTAATGTCCAAAGTCGTAAAAAACATTGTTTCATAAACAAGAAAGTAAAATTTTCTTAAAATTTTTAGTTATTGGCCGGGCACGGTGGCTCATGCCTGTAATCCTAGCACTTTGGGAGGCCGAGGTGGGCAGACGACAAGGTCAAAATGTGGAGACCATCCTGGCCAACATGGTGAAACCCCGTCTCTACTAAAAATACAAAAAAAAAAAAAAATTAGCTGGGCATGGTGGCGTGCACCTATAGTTCCAGCTACTCGGGAGGCTGAGGCAGGAGAACTGCTTGAACCGGGAGGTGGAGGTTGCAGTGAGCCGAGATTGTGCCACTGCACTCCAGCCTGGCACCTGGCGATGGAGCCAGACTCTGTCTCAAAAAAAAAAAAAAAAAAAAAAAAAAAAAAAAAAAAAAAAAAAAAATTTAGTTATTTTCGGTGGGAGGGTATATCTGGTACTGGTTACTTTATCTTGGCTCCAAGTGGATGTCAGGTTTAGTATTTTTATATATTTTAATTAATTTAGGTTTATTAAGTATATTTTTCCAATCTATTATATCCTTTATGTTATTTTTATATGCTTATTCTACCAGTTACTGGGAAAAATATATGAAATTATTTATTTTTCCTTTCTCCAGATTTTGTATTTTACATTTACATATGCACCTATGTTATGAGGTGCATACATAGGTACAATTTTTATATCTTCCCAGTATACTGATCCTTTTCTTATTATAAAACATATATGTTTTTATATTGTTTTTGTTATTGTAAAACATATTTCATTTTCTCTGGTAACTCCTCTTGCCTCAAAGTCTACTCTGTCTAAAGATAGTATAGCCATGCTACCTTTTTTTGGTTAGTGTTTGCATAGTATAATTTTTTCCAGCCTTTCCCTTTCATCCTTTTTATCGTCTTATATTTAAGGTACATCACTTGTAAGCAGCATAGAGTTGTTTATTTTCATCATAGTTATTGAAAAGCAATATGACTATTTCCACGTTCCTGCATGGCTAGAGCTTTCAGAACAAAGAAAATTGGCATGCTATAACAATGGAGCATTTCTCTTTTCCTCAGACACATCTGCTCCTCACATTCTAAGGATGATAGACCTGGAGCCACTCTTCTCCTTTGTAATGGAGCTATCTGCTCCTGTTCAAAGGATAAATAAACTTATCTTACCCAGAGCCAAATGCTTGCCCTTCAGAGTAGAGAGTTTTTCCTTTGTCTTTGGCTTTAGTATTTCATGTGTCCCAAATGAAAGCCTGAAATGTTTACCAGGTCTCCTCCTTGGTGGTCTTCAAGTCTCCCTAGCACTTTAAGAGTGCTAAAATGCTCCTTTTAAACTTTCTGGCCTCAGCCACTTTTTGGTTAGGTTTCTCAGCCCCTGGGCTGCTGATTATATATCACAAATGCCTTGAGAGATTGGCATTGAATATTGGGTTCACTTATTTGATCTCTTCTCTCCAGGATCTCCTCTCCTCATGTCCTCAATGCCTTGGTAGCTTTGAACTTCTATTTGCCTCCTCAGCCACATGAAACTGTTTAAAGCTCTGCTTGGCCTTATAGTATCTTAGCCCCTGTCTGACACTTGTCTTTTCAGTCTGAGCTGCTATATATGATTCAGTGAATACCCCAATGGAAAAGCAATCATAAATGGAGGGCACTTTTCAATTCATTTCTTTTTGGACTTTTTACTCATACGTCCTGGCTGCTTTGGTAGATCTTCAATAATTGTAAAAACTTTTTTTCGGCTGGGCGCTGTGGCTCACGTCTGTAATTCCAACAATTTGGGAGGCTGAGGTGGGTGGACCACTTGAGATCAGGAGTTCGAGACCATCCTGGCCAACATGGTGAAACCCCATCTCTACCAAAAATACAAAAATTTTCTGGGCGTGCTGGCGTGCGCCTGCAGTCCCAGCTACTCGGGAGGCTCAGGCAGGAGAATCACTTGAACCCGGAAGGTGGAGGTTGTAGTGAGCCAAGATCGCCACTACACTCCAGCCAAAAAAAATTATTAGTAGGAGAATCTGTCTGATTCAAGCCAGTTTATCACAGACAAGAAATGAAATCTCGTAACCTGCTTTTATGAAGGAGTTTGTGACTTTGTGTTAGACCTGGAGATTAAGGAGAACAAGAATCAAATAAACATGAGAGAGAAGAGATAGGAAAAGATTAAGTTGCTTGACATCCAAGAGGCTTGGTATTGCAGCAGTCCACTGTGTTCCTTAGATTAGTAATTACATTTTAGTTTTGCCACTGGGTTGGAAGGAACCTGGAATCTGTTTTCAGATATCGGAAGGACTCTACTATGGCTTTGGCAATAATGGGAAAGGAGTTAGGGGAACAGGAGTGGATGGTATACATAGAAACTGAAAGGAAACAAATTTTGTCTTGATAAAAAGGAAGTATTTTTAACAAAGATGGGTTAGAATGAGGATCAATATGAAATAATACATTTCTTATTCATAAGGCATTCAAAGATTGGCTACCTGGGGTGAAGGCAGTTGGCCAATACTTGAAGTCAATTGACCAATAGCTCCGTGGCTATTCAGAATTCAGACAGCAATGGTAAGGGTCCCATACCTGAGAGAAAATGAGAGGCCTTAAGGCCCGGCTCTCAAATGCCAAGCGCAGGGCAAAACAGTACGGAGCTTTGAATCAGAGAGACTTAGATGTTGATTTTGGCTCTACCTTGGGCAAGTAGCCTATCTTTTCTGAGCTTTAAACAGAGGAGATTAGAATATTGAATGTGGGATGGACTAGATGGCTTAGTATATACTTGATTGTAGTAAGTTAGGAGCTCAATAAATATTTTCCTTTCTTTTCCTTTTTAAGAGACAGAGTCTCTCTTTTCACCCAGGTTAGAGTGCAGTGGCACCATCATAGCTCACTGCAGCCTTGAATGCCTGGGCTCAAGTGATTCTCCTGTCTCAGCCTTCCAAAATACTGGGATTATAGGCATCAGCCACCTTGCCTGGCACAATAAATGTTGAGGAAACATGTGATCTACAGAGTCCCATCTAATGCCAGGATTCCATTATTTTATAAGTGAGGAAGTCAATATGGTGTGGGGGTGTGATATAGAGCACACAGGGCTGGGATGCTGTTTCCAGAGTAGATTAGGAGGAGGAACAGGGAATACCATCTTTTCCATTCCCTCCTCTCACAATCCCATGCTTCAGCCAACTCGACATGTCCTTGTTAAACTTACATGTTAAGCTGAGCTCCAGCACAGAACATAAGAGCCTAGAAGAGGTGGGGATAAATGAAGACAACGGGAGCTTTTCCCATAGTTGTGGGTATCTCTGTTTCATGCCCTCTAAGGGGCTACAGATGTGGTTTTGCAGAGCCTGGCATCTTGCCCTCCTGAGGCAGTCCCAGCCTGCCCTGGGAAAGGTGCCAGCTAGGAGGTCATGTCCTGGCCAGTCCTCGCCTCCCTCCTCTCTGCGGCATTTCCTCAGCCTGTGTTGGTGCTGCCTCTCCCTCCATCACTGCAGACTGAAACAGACGAATCAGTGCCCCTCGCCTGGGGAGCTCAAGGCGGGCACCCTTCCCCCATTCCCATCCCCAGCAGTGCTAAGAGTACTGCTCCCACCAGCCGAATCCTGCAAATGGTGCTACTAAATATTTCATTTGGGCTTAACAACTCAATCTGCCTGCCATTATCCTGAGGGCCCCCGCAGCCCCCAGCCCCTTTCTGATTAACAAAGTAGCCGGCCGGGAAGGTCTGCTGAAGCCATCATTGAAGGCTGTGTTAGCTGCTGCTCAGGGTGGGCTTGGGCAGAGGCGCAGCATTAAGCAGGAAGCATCGATTGCAGCATTAGCTAGCTTTTTACATTCCCAGGCAGACAATGCAAGTACCTTCAATTATCTTCAAAGCAACTGAAGGGAAGGAAATTGGTCTTAGATGTGGTAAATAGACTCCACAAAGTTCGCTGAAGCATGCAAAGATGTGCACACCGGGGACAGAGAGGCCTATCTGCCAATCCCACTCCATGGCTGTTCAGAATTCAGACAGCCATTGCAGGGGGGTCCCATGCCTAAGAGAACATGAGGGGTCTCAAGGCCAGGCTCTCAAATGCCAAGTGCAGTGCAAAACAGTGCTAAGCTTGGAATCAGAGAGACTTAGATTTTGATTTTGATTCTACTGCTGTGTGACCTAGGGCGAGTAGCTCAACCTCTCTGAGCCTCATTTTCCTTATTAGTGATATGGTACTAGTAACATCTATCTTAGAAAGGAGCAATCCTGATTTCGGGGCTCTGTCCTCTTAGATTGGCCCCTCCTTTATGTCCTCAAGCATCTTTGGCTGATTTCCGTCCCAGGGTATAGCACACTGTTGTAGTTGTTGGGTTTCACATCTGTTCTTCCTGTTAGACTAGCGGTTGTTCATTTCTTTTTTTAGCGAGAGGCCATGGCCCCATGAAGGAGCTAGTGAAAGCCATGGACCCTCTCCCTGTAAACAAGCACATAAAGATATAATGTGCCTATAGTTTCCAGGAACTCCTAGGAGCTAGGCTAGAATCCCTGTGGCAGCGTTCACGCAGTGCATGGCACATACGTCACAATCAGAATATGCCTGTTGCTGCTTGCATAACCTCAAAGATGCTTTCTTGCTCTATAATTTTGGAATTCAGTTCTATTCCAGAAGAATTTGGTGAGCACTTACTGTGTCGAAGGTCCTCAATTGGGTCTTGTGGAGAATATGAGAACGTGGGTCCTGCTCACGTGATGGAGAATGAGACACAGACACTTGTAGGACGTGTTTGTCAATGACTCAAGGGGCTAAGATTCAGCCATTTGAAAGCTCCCTTAACCGAAAGAACTCCTGGGAAAGGGTTTCATCACTTTCCCTTCCAGCCCTGACCTTGGAGATCCTAGAGGGTAGGCTGTTGGTACTGATTGTGGGAGAAGAGGCAACAGTGTGTTTGAGATAGAGGTGTGTGGTAGGTATGGTAGGTGGGGAAGAGTATAGTGTGATGAGAAGGCCATTAGCACGTGTGGGCCAGAAGCACTGGCACCACCCTTGGTGCTGGGGCAGAGAGTTAAGGGCCCAGCAGCCAGCACCTGCTTGCTTTTGTCCGGTACCCCTTGCTGAGTTAATCTATTCAGCAAGGACATCATTATGCACAGGCAATTTGCATAACTCTGCCAAGCCTCTGATTGCAGGGAGCACAAGTGCCTGTTGGGGAAAGCTGCCAAGAGAGCATCCCTTTGTCCTTTTCAGACCAGGGAGGGGGTGTGGCCTGGGGGGCTGGGCCTAGAATCCGGGATCTAGGAGAGCTGGCGAGGCCCCTTAAAGCCAGCCCTCCCAGGTGGAATCTATAAGAGTGAATTGGGACCCCCCAGAGGCTTGTTTCAGGGGAGTTAGCCTATTCCCACCCCATAGCCTGTTCCATCTTCTCTGCATTTAATGACTTAATTTTAAAAAGATAAAACCCCTTGCCAATATTTTTAAGGAGTTAAATAAGTACCAGCGATGGCCCCTGTTGGGGCTGTTTGGATTTGAAAAGAAAATACTGTGATGTAAAGATATCAATATTTAATTGTCTCTTGAAGCTTGCATTTTCAAGCAAGCAGCAGGGCGCTGAGAGTCCCTTTTAAATGTGTGTGTGTGCACGCGCATGTGCGCGTGCTTGTGCATATGCACTCACATACATATGTGCCTATTCCTGCATGTGTGTGTGTGTGCTTAATGGAGGATAAAGCTTCAGGAGCCTTGTGCATGGTCACTTCTCTTTCCCTATTTAATTTTGCTCCCTACCACCTCTGGAGATAATAACAGAGGATGAACTCTGCTTTTGATTAATTCAACAAACAGGTACAGAACACCTGTGTGGATCTTCCTGACCCTTAAGGCATTTGTGGTCCGGTAGGATGTTATGTTGTTTACACAAATTGCCATGCTACCCATTAGACAGACTGGAATAAATTCTACAAAGGTAGGAGAAGTTTGTGGAACTGCTTCATAGAGTGGCTATTATGCCCTCAGAAGCTGGGTTGCTAGAGGGGTTTGCCCAGCCAGAGCCCATCTCTCCCATGTGCCTCGCGTAGTTCCTGGAACATGACAGATGCTCAATAAATCTGTGTTGAATGGTTGTTGGACTTCTTAAGCATTCCCTCTAGCTTTGTGGTCGTTTCTGCCCATACTGTCTCCCCCAAATGCTTGGCAGTTTCCCAGGAAAAGATACATACATTCCAGAGGAAGAAAACAGACCCAACGTAGTTAATGGGGCCCTGAGAATGGCTGAACGTCAGGGCTGCAAGGGACTGAGCCCAGAGAGGAGTCTTTTGGCCTGCTTCACATGGCACCATTCATGGCATCTGGGTTAGAGCCAGGGAGGAGGCTCTTGGTCTCTTGATGAGGGAGTTTGTAAAATGCCCATCCTGGGAGCCTTTCAGGGAAAGAGATAAATGAGATTAACAGGGGCAAGGACAAGAGGACCTTCTCATTTCCTTCCAATATGGGGCCATCCTAGTCTGTTTGTGCTGCTGTAACAAAATATCACTGACTGGGTAATTTATACATAATAGAAATTTATTTCTCACAGTTCCAGAAGCTGGAAAATTCAAAATCAAAGCACTGTTAGGTTTGGTGTCTAGTGAGGGCCCCATCTCTCTGCTTTCAAGATGACAGCCTGTGGCTGCAGCCTCCAGAGGGGACGAGCACTATGTCCTCATATGGCAAAAGAAATGGAAAAGGGGTGAACCCACTCCCTTCAGCCCTTTTATAAGTAACGGCTCTCATATCATCCATGAGTGCTCTGCCCTCATGATTTAATTACCTCCTAAAGGCCTTACCTCTTGATACTGTCACACTGGTGATTAAGTTGCAACACATAAATTTGGGGGGACATTCAGATCATAGGCACTGGGGGGACCTCAGCTTATAGGCACTGGAAAAAGCATTGGATAGGGGCCTTCCCATTGGATAGGATTTGCATGTGGTATCAGTGGGGAATAAAGTGACGTGAGTAATAAAAACAGAAAAACTCAACAATTGGCCAATTGTTATAACTTTATTGAGTTGGGTCGCTGATCAGATTTTTTCCCCTTGGAGGATTCCAGAGACCCCAGGGAGATGCTAGGCAGGCCTCACTTAGAAGAAAAGAGCATGGTACCACCCTGTACCTGACTGTGGATTGCAAATATGAGATAATATAAAGTAAAATGCAATCTGGATGCACCCTCCCCTCACCTTCTGGGCAGAAATCTCTCATGCCCAGAAGAAGGAAACAACTAGAGTTTTGGAAAAGCAAGAGGATCTCAGAGAATCTCTGACTCCTTTAGCTGTGAGGATTGAGAATCGCCCATCCCCAGAGAGCACCACATGTAATATGAGGAGAGCAAACCCTGCGGCAGGGCTTCAAAAGGCTCTAATCACATAGGGCTGAACAGGGCTCCTTGGATTTGGGCCGTGTGGAGGCCCTGGGTTAGGGTTGAAGGAGTGGCTAAGAAGCCATGAAGACCATCCACGTGCTTTAGGCAAGTCAGCACCCAGACGGTTCCTGTCTCTAACAACCAAGATTTTACAACTTTCCTCAATGGCTTTGATGCTTCATCTTGCAGCGACTCCTGCTTAAAGAAAACCTATTGCTTTAATAAATAAAAGACTCTGGTTCAATCTATACATGAATGGGGAGTTGTCACTCAGTATCTTTATGTCAGTGATTCTCAATTCTCAATCTCTAGTGGGTCACAAACCTCCTACAGAATTTGTTAAAAGATATGGGCTCTCTTCTACTTCAAAGTGCACCTACATACATAGACGTACAATTTGGCATATAACTTCAGGGCATTTATGGACATCATGGAACCCGCCAATAGATCCCACTAATAATACACCTCCTTCAGAATAACATTTTTGAGATTTTGGGGCAATATAATGATGTTGAACAGCATTTTGCAGTTTGCAAATTACTTTCATAGTACTTTGTGTTAATTAATCTTCATAATAACCCTATTAGGGTAGGAATTATTATATTATTGTCTTAATTTACAGATAAAGAAAACAAGCCTCAAAGGGATTATATCAGTTTCCCACAGCTAGTAAGAGAATAAGTAAACATTAGAATCAGGTCTTCTGCTTGCGTTCCCATGAACTTTCACCTGGCTACACTTGTGTCTTCTCTTTGAGTTTTTCTTTTTTTTTTTTGAGACAGAGTCTCATTCTGTTGCCCAGATTGGAGTGCAGTGGCAGGATCTTGACTCACTGCAACCTCCACCTCCCAGCTTCAAGTGGTTCCCCTGTCTCAGCCTACCGAGTAGCTGGGATTATAGGCACGCACCACAGGCCCGGCTAATTTTTTGTATTTTTAGTAGAGATGGGGTTTCACCATGTTGGCCAAGCTGGCCTAGAACTTCTGACTTCAGCTGATCCACCTGTCTCGGCCTCTCAAAATGTTGGGATTGCAGGTGTGAGCCACCCCATCCGGCCCCTTCGAGTTTTTTCTAATAATGCTTCCTGTGACTCATATCTATTTTTGTTTTGTGAATGCATGATGGTTTGGAATCTGGGGTTCTGGCTCTGAGAATGGCCAGAGACTCCTTGGGACAGGAGAGGGGCCCAGGAGAGAGAATGATCTTCAGGAGTCAAGGCAGTTTTCTGAGTTAGTGATTCTGGCTGATATCCCTGAAGCACATCTGTGACTCCTCCTGATGTTAGGGAGAAGTATGAAAGTCCTAGGATTCTAGGACTGGAGGTGACCTATAAGTGGGTTAGTAATTCTACTTCCCAGACCTCCAAATCCGTTGGGAGGAAAGCATCTCTTCCATCTCCACACTTGCTGCATCTGAATGACAAATGTAGCTATACCCTTAAAGGACTTTTTAAAGCTTTCTTTGAACATAAGCAGTTCTCCTTGCCTGAATTTCTTAAACCTGTGGCTTGGCAGACAGTGGTGACATTAGAACAATTTTCTCTTTAATTCCTTTCCATAGATTTCCAAGGGAATTTATTTTATTAATGATATCATTTGCTCAATCCAATTCTAATGAATATGGATTAATTTTCTGCATTATAGCTATTGATCTTAGGCCATTGATCTGAGGAAGGGAAAGTTGCGGCTCATAAATCCCTCTGTTCTGACTGAGGGTTCCCTGGGGGGAAAGATGGGGAGGTGTAAGTAGCAAGAGATGGGAAAGCTAGAGCAGGTTGGCTCCAGAGGGAGGAGGCTGGGGAAATGACTGTGAGGGGTGGAGAGGGAGATGAAGACCCTCTGGGTCACATTAGGCTCTGTCCAGATAATCCTACTTACTCCTTGCCATCCATGCCCCAGGATTTCCCATCCCTTTGCTTAGTCCGTGCTTCCCTTCCTATGCCTATAGCCCTTCCTCTTCCTCTCTGACTTGTTAAATTTTGCCTGCATTTTCAAACCCAGATCAAATGCCATGCTTTCATGAAGATTTTTTTTCGCTTCTCTCCCCCATCTATTGCTAATTGGACTTTTTTATTGTTTTTTACATTCCTGTGGTGCTTTATCTCTTATGACCCTTAACACTTTCTGCGATGTCCACATCTTTTTCTTTCTTTTCTTTTTTGAGATGGAGTCTTGTTCTATTGCCCAGGCTGGAGTTCAGTGATGTGATCTCGGATCACTGCAACCTCCGCCTCCTGGGTTTAACTGATTCTTGTGCCTCAGCCTCCCAAGTAGCTGGGATTACAGGTGTGTGCCACCACACTCAGCTAATTTTTGTAGTTTTAGTAGATACGGGGTTTCACCATGTTTGCCAGGCTGGTCTCAAACTCCTGACCTCAAATGATCTGTACACCTCAGCCTCCCAAGGTGCTAGAATTACAGGCATGAGCCACTGTGCCTGGCCTATGTCCACACCTTAATTTCTGACCATAAACCTCATGAAGGCAAGCATACTGCCTGTCTCTTTTAATAGTATAAGCCCAACATCTAACACAGATAGGCTCATTGAAATACTTGTTTAATGGATGAAGAGTCAGAGTCTGGGATCATAGGGGTCAGGAAGTAAACTCTTCCTTCTGTTCCATAATTAACTTTTCTTAAGTTTCACCATTCCCTGTTGAGTAATGAAGTGGTATAGATTAAGGGAAAGATTGTCCTATGAGACATTCTCATTCCCATTAGATTCGTAGTATCAAGTTGCTAATCAAGTTGCTCTCAAATGAAGAAAGCATAGCCTTATGCTAAAAAGAGAAGGGTCAGAGCAGTGTTTGCCCTCTGTCCATTTTCTCTGTAGTTATTGAAAGGATGCACTGTGTTCACTTATTAATGAGAGCATGCTATTCTCACTGAGGCCCATCTCTCATGTCTCCTCTTATAAACTTCTTTCTTTCCTACCTGTCTCTCTTTTCTCTCCTCCTTTCAGATCAGCCTCTACTCTCCCCTTTTTCAGTCTTCCACCTCCTTAGCCAGGTTTCTCCATTTCACTACTGGTAACTTACAAAATGCAATGGTGGTAGTGGTGGTCATGATGATGGGGATGGAGGGCGTCTCCTCTGGTGGCAAAAAGGTACAAGCTTTGCCCTCAGAGTGACACTGACAGGGTAAGGAGAGGAAGAAAGAGTTGCAAAGCTTTTGGGACATATTTTCCTTAATAGGAATGTTAGAATGGGAGGGGAAATTTTGGGCTGGAAGAACATTCCAATATGGCTTCCAGATGTAGCTCCTGAAATACTGCTGTTTTCATATGAATCTTCAGCTTAAAAATCTTTCTGGAAGTTTATCCTCCAGCAGCAGGAAGTCAAACTCTTGGTGAACCATTCCAGGCCTGGCCCAACCTATGTCTCCAGCTCCATCCCTTATTACTCAACTTTGGTCTAAAGAGATGGTCCTGTCATGACTCCTAGGTCACAGAGAAGCAGACACCACAGGGTGTATGCAGAGCTGCAGGCAGTTCCAATGTTGCTGGAGCATCACATGTGAGATGGCGAGTGCTGTACTCAGACTTAGGTAAGATTTTGTGGACAAGGAAGCATGAAGGCCACATTCAAAGGTAAGGCTTCCACCGTTGTCTCACTGCCTCTTCGTACAGTTCTCTTTTAAGAGACATTAGCCAGGGTCTAATCAGGAGACAGAAACCATACCAGGTATCGTGATCGTTTTAAACATAGGGAACTCATACAAAGGACTTTTAAATAGCCAAGAATTTCTAACTAACTGAAAAGGCAAAAGAGAACACAGGGTATGACAGACTTAGCAATATCAGGAAGCAGCTGCTATCCCAAGAACAGGGGCCGCACAGAGCTGAGACTTAAACCTCTGAGAAGGGGGAACTGCTTGGCTGGAGCTAATGTCTCTGAGCTTGCATAAGGGCCCCCATGGAGCTGAGACTCAATCCTTCCAAGGAAGGGGTCTACAGCTCATGTCTCTGAGGAGGCACAGAGAGGCCGTGTTGGGAAAACTTCAAACTGTATTCAACTGCTGCTATGAAATAAATTGGCATCACTGGGTAAATAAGTCTGACAGAAACAAGACTCCAACAGGAAGGACCAAATTCCTTACTCCTCTTCCAGCTCTTCAGTCTTCCTCCAGCAGCCTCAATTGACAGAGCCTCAATTGATAGGGACCAGTAGCCAAGCAGAAGCCCCAGCATCACAAAGTAGAATTTAGGAGGATGGGTTCAAATTGAAAAGACAATTGTGTGACAGGTTTCCCCTTGGATACTCAATATTTATACAGTCCTCTCTTTGAACTTCTTACAACCATTAAAACCATCTTGTTCTTTCACCTAACCAGAGGCAACGTTCTTTTGTACAAAGAAAGAGGTTCTTACTCTTTCCTTCAAAATGAGGATTGCAAAGTTTCAACAGCTATTGCATTCATTTTTGGGAGAGAGTCACGCTATCTACTACTAGGTCACATTAATTCTGTCCTCAAAGGTAGACACAGTTCCATCATCTGAATATTTTTTTCCTTCAAGAGTAAATTGCAAAGTTAATCTCCAACAATGCGTGTGGTATAACATAGTAAGAGAAGAAAGGCAGAAAATAAAATAATACACACAGAAAGAAGAAAATATGTATAAAGGCTACAGTCCTTGTTGATATAACTGGTCTTAAAGCGTGTGTGTGTGTGTGTGTGTGTCTGCCTATCTGTGTGTGTCTGCCTATCTCTGTGCAGTCTTCCTTTTTCCACTACCTGTTTTGTGTTTTTCATTGCTCTCAGCCAGGACATTAGTTGGTTTATATTTCAGCATTTCTTATTTTGTTGGATGACTCAAACCTTTATTCCAAAAGAGTCTGAATCCTTAGAGATCTTGTGTATTTTTGTTTGCTATGATTTTCGTTAACTTTTACTATTGTGCATGGAAGTAGTGTGGGATGCCCCAGAGAATTCCCTGGACTCCGGGTGTAGTCATTCCTGCAACCAGCTCCTGATCATTCACTTCAATTAGTAATCCCCTTTTATCTGTTGATTCAGTGGCACAGGAACCCAAAATGGCCAGAGAGGAGTCTCAACTTCCCATTCAATGGAATCATGATTACTTCTCCTAGTGGGAGCTTTTCTCCTCAGGATCCAAGATCTCCAAACTAATAGAGCTCAAAGTTGCAGTGACAGGAAGCAAAAATTCTGTGAGTTATTAAGTGCAATGGTGAGGGGAGCCACTTCCACTCTACCCTTTGATTCTAAGATCTATGTATTCTAGCTATGAGAAAGATAGCACCATATATTGGTCCTTGATTCAAAGTGTATACTCTATTCTGTATGGCAGAACACCATTATATCAGAGGGCTAGCTCCTAATTGGAAGAACCACAACTAAGAATTAGGTATCTCATTTCACCATTCTTTTAGGCCAGTTGTTTCTGGGTGATGAGGTATATAATAAGAGTGAATTCCATAGGCCTGAGCCCAGTGCCACACTTCTTTTGCTGAGAAATGAATTCCTTGATTAGAATCAATGTTGTGAGGAATACCGTCATGGTGAATAAGGCATTTTGTAATCCCATGGATAGGGGTGCTAGCAGAAGCATTACAAACAATGATGGCAAATCTCTAACCCAGAGTACCTGTCTATCCCATGTCTAATTCTCTGCCCACTTCATGATGGAGGGAGTCCAAAGCAGTCAACCTGCTACCAGGTGGCTGGCTGATCCTCCTGGGAAATGGTGCCATGTAGGAGACTAGGTGCTGATCTCTGCTTTTGGGAGGTTAGGCATTTGGCAATGGGGATAGGCAAGTTAGCCTCGGAGAGAGAAAGTTCATGTTATTGATCCCATAAATAGCTTCTATCTATGCTATCATGGTACTTTGTACTAGGCCCCACGATCAAGTACTGGAGTGCCTAGGGAAAAAAGTCTGACTGACATCCAAAGAACGTGTTACATGTTCTCTCTATCTCCCTGCTTATTAAGAGCCTCATCTGCACTGGATGCCCTTTGGTGAGCATTTACATGGCACACAAATATCCTCCTGGCTTCATAGCTGGTACGAGAGTTATGCCCAAATGAAAAGTCACTGCATCTACAAGAACAGCTCTCCCTCAACCTTTGCTTCTAAGACACTGGTAGTTGGTAAAGCCAAGCACAAGCTCAAGCTCAGCAGGTGGCACCCACCCATCTGGCCCTGCTTGGGGAAGTATTTCTTCTTCAGGAGCTCTACCAGCACCGTCTGACTGTATAATTAATTTTCTTGGCAGTTAGCTCTGGCTGCCTTGTGTTATTCTTCTTTACTTGAAAATACATGCTTAAGGACAAGTTTAAATTAGTCCTCAAGGATGGCACATATATACATCTTTACATCAACAGAAGCTTGCTCTGTGGCTCTTACTCAGTAAATACCAAGATGCAGGGGAAAGAGTTTGGTATTTAGGATAAGAAGCCCTAAGTTTGAGGTTTCTTACGCTCCTTCTCCACGTGCCCTTAGACAAGACTTTGCATTCATCCCATCACCCCTAAATACAGTTTGCCCAGCAATGTGCTACTGCTTGATGTTTTTTGCCTCCGTGATTTTGCTTATGTTGAACACTCTCTTATTTTTATGAAAGAAGACACCTTCTTTTTTCCCCTTGTAGAAGCTACAAGTCTCATAATGCACAGAATTCCCTTTAAGGTAGAGGCTAGTCACAATCTCTGAAAAGACTCAAAGTGAGAGGTTTGTAAGGCAAGCTGCTATGTCTGTAACTTCAGCTGGTCCCAAAGTTGTAATTGGTATCTCTCATTTTCCTCTCGATGTCTTTGTCCTCAGTGGACATTCTGACTCATCTTGGCAGGGCCACCCTGCCCTTCATCCCTGAGGAGCCTAAGCCTTTAGTAGCCTTTGTTGGGCTGTGGTTGCTATAATGTATATTTAGTATCATCTCTGGGCATGAAAGCACCAAGTGACATACCTGCAAACCTCTGGATACCAGACATATGTCTCCTTATTCTTATTGTGTAGCAATAACCCCAACTCCTCATCGAAATCAGGGTATGCTTCCCAGCCTGATTGGTAGTTTCCTTAGCCATTATATATATATTGTAATACTTTTGTGGCCTATTGGTCCATTGTCTTGAGTACCCCAAAGTAGTTAGATGATAGTCACAGCTTTCAGTTCAGCAAAATCTTTTCTGTGTTCCCAGACACATGTATTCTGCCGCTGGGAACCAGGACCTCTAACCTGGTTTAGTGTAGTGTCGTGGAGATAAGAAGGATGAATTCCTTATGTGGGTTACAGGAAGTGATGATGAGAGTGACCATTCCTACTTCTATTCCTCGATTTCGATTTCTGTAAATTCTAGTTATTGGGGCCTATATATAGGCCATTATTTCAGCATATCTAATGCTGGAGGATGTCATTCCATAGAGTACTGACTTTAGCTGGCATCTTAGCTGGAGCTTTAACAGGTCAGTCCACTCTTTGGCTGGAATGGCTATTTTGGGGTGATAGAGTACCAGGTTAGATCAGTGTAACCCATGGCCATGGTCATGAGCCTATCAGTTCACCTTTTTTTGAGTCCTAAGTGGGAGCTTTGATCCAAAGCAACACTGTATGTGATATCATGTTTATAGGTTGGACATATGGTAAGCCCTTGGGTGGTAGTGTCAGTGGAGGTATTATAGGTATTACAGGAAAGGGACGCAAAATTATCCAGAGTATCAATTCTGGTAAGGAAAAATTGGTGCCTCCTCTAGGGTGTAAGGGTCTGACATAACAGTATCTCCAAGTGGCTGGCTGGTTTCTGGAAAAGTTGTGCCATATCAATGTTCAGGGCAGGTCTCTAATGCTGCATGTCAGGCAGTCATCAGTGGAAATGGTTCAGTCAATCACAATGAGAGAGAACCGATGCTTTGGGGTCCATGTGTAGCTTCCATCCTTTTGACCACTGCTCCTCTGTTTATGGGATCATTGCATCCACATTGGTTGGCTGAGGAGATGGGCTGGCTGATTCCATAGGACAAATCTATGGTTATTGAGCACTTCTTCAGTAGTAGATGATCTCTGGTGTGTATTAGGAGGTACAAAGGTCTTCGTGCTTTATGCCTACTCCCATAGGTCTATTTGCTTATCTCTTCACCAGACCTCCTTCCTCCTAAGCTTCCAGTTATGTTCCTTCCAGGTTCCTTCCAGCTAAGCCACTTGCCCCTCAGGAGTCCATGTATATACATAGGTCAGGTTTCCTTTCCTTTACCTGTAGTGAATAACAAAGCATAATGTTCCCTGTCTGCCCGCTGGGAATATTTACCACTGGGAAAATTTTCTCTAGTCACTCTTGAGTAGGGCTTTAATTCAACTACAATTTTTTGGCTAATATTAACTTATTGTACTTTTTACAAACGGGCCTGAGGTCTTTCTTTTCCCTAATTGGTCCTACGAGTATTAAATGTGATTTAAGGGAGAAGCCTCTTTGAATAGTGGTAGCAGATATGGAAGTCTAGCCCACCTATTAACATACTGTGACATAATTGGAAATATACATTTGGTCTCTGTCCTCAAAGACCTGGCACAGAACTTCTTAGACCCTTGGAAACTCAGGACTGATAAGAATGTCTTTGTATATGTTAATGAAATGATGGTGGCTAAAAGCCCCTAGATAGCTTCAGGGTGGGAATCAACCATCTGATTAAAGGGTTGGAACTTTCAGCCCCATCCCCAAACCTCTAGGGAGGGGAGAGAGGCTGGTTATTGAGTTCAATCACCAAAGGCCAATGATTTAATGCTGGCCTAGTCCTGGACCTCCACTATTTCTGATCTGGTTTGTAGCTAAGTGGGTCAGAAATACTGGAGGTCAACGATTAGGCCAGGATTCATCATTTTATTTCGTGAAATGACCAGAAATTAAATGCATGTCTGCATAATGTAATCTCCATGAAAACCCTAAACAACAGGGCTTGGAGAGTTTCCAAGTGCATCTGAAGAGGACATGAAAGGTCTGTACCCCTTCCCACTTACCCTGCCCTGTGTAATTCTTCATCTGTACCCTTTGTAGTATCCTTAAGAATAAACCAGTAATAATGAGTAAGGTGTTTCCCTGAGTTCTGTGAGGCATTATAGCAAATTATTGACCCTTAGGAGCAGGTCGTGGAAACCCCTGATTTGTAGCCAAGTGGGTCAGAAATACTGGAGGTCCAGGACGAGTGACTGGCATTCTGAAGTGTGAACAGTCTTGTGGAACTGAGCCCTCAACCTGTGGGATCTGATGCCAGTTCTAAGTAGATAGTATCAGAACTGAATTGAATTCTAGGATACCCAGTTAGTGTCCAGAGAGTTGAAGAATTGCTTTTTGGTGTGGAAAAAAACAAAACAAAACCACATTTGGTGACATAAGTGTTGTGAGTAGAGAGAAAAGAACTGGTTTTTTTTTTTTTTTGTTGTTTGTTTGTTTGTTTTTCCTCTAGCTATTGACTTGTGTCTTCTGGACCTGCTCTGGCTCAATCCAAAATGTGCTGTGTCCATTATATGATGGATTTCTGTTGTGCCCACTCAACCTTATAGCTTGGTGGATCTGATAATACCCAGGTCATAATGAACACCTCTGGTTACATAGTTTCTTGATTTCACATGTGTCTCTAGGGCCCAGTAGCATGGCAGGGGCCTCTCCAGTTTGTGCTTACAAAAGACTCTACAAAATAACCTTATATACTATGGATAACTCTTTCTGCCTCTGGTTTACATGGCCTGAGTGGCATGACAGCTCGTACCCTTAGCCTAGATATGCTGCAAAGCCTGTTTTGTTGAAAGCCTTCCAAGGCACCTGATAATAGGTCAGAGCAGTCTTCCCAAGTGCAGTTTATTTCCCAAATGCATGCCTTTTTTTTTAAGTGGTAGGAGACATTAGATACAAGAATTTGTCATTTATCTTAGAGACAATGTCTCAGCCTGTCCTAGATCACCAGAGTACTGAACACTTCACCTACCTGACAGAGTTCTCAATCTTCCTGGAATTTTTCTCTTATTTGTTGTGCTCATTTTTCTTACCAGGCTATCTAGAGCAGTAATATTCAAAGTATGGTCTGTGAGTAAAGCTGGCTTATGAACTATCTGTCCCCATTTTGCAATGAGATAAATGCAAAAATTGAAAGGTAAGCTTTTAGAAAATTTTATAGCAACTTGACATTGTGACATCTAAGTTCATGATAAGTAGATTTGTCTTATTTAATCAGGTTAGACACATTTTGGCTGTTATTGAACTCACACAAGGAGTTCTGTGTAGTATAAGCTGTGTATTAGTCACATTATAATGTGATATTTTAAGGATAGTTTGTCAACTGTAATCTCCGTGTGTAAAACCATGAATTAATTTCTTTGGTTAAAAGATAATCTATGTTTAAGTATAATTTTATAAGATAAAGTATTGGGGGTGAATAATGAAGAACTGAAGAACAATTTTGAAAATATTGCATTACTCATATGTTCATTGCCATACTGCTTACAATAGCAAAGACATGGAATTAACCTAGGTGCCCATCAGTGGTAGACTGGATAAAGAAAATGTGGTACATATACACCATGGACTAGTATGCAGCCATAAAAAAGAATGAAATCATGTCCTTTGCAGCAACATGGATGGAGCTGGAGGCCATAATTCTAACTAAGTTAATGCATAAACAGGAAACCAAATATGACATGTTCTCACTTATAAATGGGAGCTAAACATTGAGCACCTGTGGACATAAGCATGGGAACAGCAGACACTGTGGACTACTAGAGTGGGGAGGGGAGAGAGAGGGTCTTGGGCCAAAACACTGCTTGTTGGGTACTATGCTCACTACCTGAGTGGAATATCCCATGTAACAAGCCTGATTGTGTACTCCCATATCTAAAATAAAAGTTGGAAAAAAAATATAGCATCACTGGTTTCCTTTTGGATAACAGTGGAAAATGAATACCCCGAGATTGCTCAAAATATTTTAAAATCTTTTCCTCCATTCCTGGCTACATGCCTCTTTAAGATTAGTTTCTCTACTATGAGTATCATGTCATTAAAATAAATCATAGAAGTGGTTCAGATATACGTTAATTCTTGTAAATAGGATTGTCATCAATTTAATCTAGATAACTTTATAAGCAAGAGGCAAGCATGCTTAAAGGTATTTAATATGGAGGAAATCAATATTTTGCTCATAACTTTTTGTTTAGCTATAAATAAAGAATGGGAAAAAGTTTTGGCCAAGGATGGTGACTCATGAATCTAATCCCAGCAATTTGGAAGGCACAGGCTAGAGGATTTCTTGAGCCCAGGAGTTCAAGACCAACCTTGACAACATAGCGAGACCTCACCTCTACAAAAACCAAAAGATTAGCTAGGTATAGTGGTGCATGCCTGTAGTCCCAGCTATGTTGGAGCCTGAGGTGGGAAGATTGATTGAGCCCAGAAAGCTGAGGCTGCAGTGAGCCATGATTGTGCCACTGCAATTCAACCTAGGCAACAGAGTGAGACCCTGTCTTAAAAAAAAAAACAAAACCCAAAAACTTGCGAATGTAATAGTGATTTTTAGATTAATAATCTAATGTATGCTTTCAGTGAACAGTCTACAGTTTTAAAATTCTTATTTCCTATATTTTTTCCTGATTATAATTTATTGAAATGTAACATTACATATGTTGAATCTAGTAATTTAAAATCATTTTGTATGTCTTTAGTTCATTTTTCTAGTAATTCATTTGTGTTAAAGTTTATAAAAGTGTCGACAAGTCCATGATGAACTGAAGAATAAAACTTAGCTCTTCCAAGAATGTTTGGAAAGCATTCATTTAGTGTTTTCAACCAATCAGAGGCCAAAATGAAGTTACAAAGTTATACTTCTATGCAAATGAAGACTTGGTCGGCAGTCAGTCTAATTGGTTGTGGAAAGCAGCCAATTGGTTGTGGAGGATTTGCAAAGAGAGTAGCCTCGGGTCCTTTTTTTTTTTTTTTTTTTTTGAGTTTTTTTTTGAGATAGTCTTGCCTTTTTTTTCTTAGGTGTGGAAAGTTGGGGTTTTCCTTTTGCTTTAGCTCTAGGAAGTCAGCATGAATTGGCCTGAGGTTCCCTGCCTCCAGACCCTATTCTTCTGTCTCATCACTTTGGGGAAGGATTGGGTAGTAAAATTGTGTCTCTTTATAGTGACATTGCGGTATCTGTCCCAGACTCCACTTTCTATGGGCTCTTGGCCTGCTCTAAATATTGAAACTGGGTGAGGGACTATAAATTTCTATTGTGGCATCTGATGTAGGCCTTCTTCTCAGCTCTTGTTTTATTGTTTGTTTAGTATACAATCAGCAGGATACTGTAGGTAGCTTTCTATTTCTCGATGATCAATTTCCTTTACTGCATATACCTGAAGCTCAAGCCCCTCCCACAATGCCTCAGGTCTTGCAAACTGTTTGATAATTACACCCATTTTGCCTCTAATGGTTAAGCGCTGCCACCTGTCCTTTACTATATACAATTCTATGACCCCCAATTGTATCACTTAGGGTTCAATCAGGGAAGCTGAACCAGTGGGAGAGATGTATAGACATTTATGACAAGGAGTTAGCATGCATGAGTAGGCAAGTCTGAAATTTGCTGGGCAGGCTGTCAGGAAGGCAGGCTAGAACTCTCAGGCATGGCTGAAGCTGCTGTCCACAGACATAATTTTTTCTTTTGTCAGGGAAGCCTCAACCCTGCTTTAATCGCCTTTTGACTAATTAAACTAGGCCTGCCTAGGTTATCTCTTGCCATTACTTCAAGTCATCCAATTATGAACTTTAAGCACATATACAAAATGCCTTTACACCAACATGTAGATTAGTGTTAGATCAAATAACTGGAGACTTTAGCCTTGCCAAGTTGACACATCAAAGAGACCATCACAGACTACCCCTTGTTAACGTGGGACTCATATACATCTCCTTAAACCACACTTAATCTCCAAATAAAGACAATAACAAGGTTGTACTTCTGCCTAACATGACACAACAGTTCTGGGTACAACTGAAAACACATTAACACTTTCCCTAGAAGAGAATACAAAGCCCTTGGATGATGGTCAGTGCTTTTGTCTTGTATCTTAAGTACTGAGATATAAAACTAACTATTAGTAATATAGCTTATGTTAGATAATAAAGGAATAAGTAAAAATATTTGGTGTGTGTATGTCTATATATAGTCATAAAAATAAGGAAGAAATGCTCCTACCTATGACAAGCCTTGTTTCTTCAACTGTCACCTGGCCATAGCTGGTATGTAATCTACCTTCTTCTACCCATCCCACATTCCTTTTGTCCTCCACAAGCACCTTTGCTGGTTTTGATTCTTTGCCTGCTGAGGTGACTCAAACCTTCACTCCTGAAGAGTCTCTGCCATTAACAGTCCTGTCTGAATTGAGTTGTAGTTTTCCATTGACTTTAATCACAGGACATGCGCTATTAAGAGAGGCCCTAAAGGATCTCCTGTATTCCAGATACACTCTTCCTTATCTTCCTTGTGTAGCAACAACCTACATTCCCCTTGGCAATCAAGATTAATCGCCCAAACTCATACAGCAATTTCCTTCTATTGATTCAGAGACGTGAGAAGCCCAAAGTGGCTGGGTGGCAGTCATCCAGTTCAAGGGGATCACTGTTACATCTACTGGTGGAAGTATTGTTGTCTTTGGAGGTAAGACCTCTAGACCAGCAGAGCCTAAAGTTGCAGGGATGGGAAGCAAATGTTTTGCTGTGAATCATTAGCAGTAATAGTTAATGAAGCCACTCCCATTTCCACTCCCATCTCTAGATACATGAATCCTGGCTATGGGAGAAAGAGCAGCATATATTAAAGCTGATTTAGACCATATACAGCCTTCTGGGGGATCTTGTCCTAGCCCTGCAAGATAATGCCACCTAGCTGGCACTGTAAACCAAGTTTACAATAATCCTCTGTCATTCTTCAAAATCCATCTGTCTTCTGCCTAGTTAAATTAAATGGGGTTGTGGTGGGAATCGCTATTCCTGCATCTTTCAAGTCCTTAATGGTGGCATTGTTGGGGCTTAGAACAAGGTACCACAACATATGGCATCATGGCAAATGAGAGAATTACAAAAGCAAAAAGGTTACTCTGACTTTCTTTCATCTTACTCCCCTGAAGCATGGTCATAAAGGAATTGTCTGAACTTTCTCACCTGGAAGTAGGTCATAAGACTCTTATTCTAGAGGGGTCTTACCCTATACCCAGAGACCAAGAAGAATCTGAACAAACAGCCTTTATTAAGTTCCCCCAGTTATTACCATTAGGTCATATCCCCTTTTTGGCCAATTATATGTCTCCACATCTACTTCTTTCATTAGACAATATAAACATATGCAGTTTTTCCTGGGTCTTTGTGTCTTCGTTTCTGAAGGCTCCTGTGTTATGTACAATTTTGGTTACATAAACTTGCTATGTTTTTCCCTTGTTCATCTGTCTTTTGTTGTAGGGGTGTTAACCATGACCCTTGAAATAAGTGAAGAAAAGGTGTTGCTTTCTCTCCTCTACAGCATTAGTCTCTGCGCTTCCTCAAGGAACATTGTACGACTTTTGGTTTACTATTTCTATAGGTAGATGCAGTTCTAGCATCTCCCACTTGACCTTTCCCACCATAATAGCCCTCTCCCCACAGGGCAGGCATCCAATGTGGGCATCCTGCCAGTTGCTGAGAATGTCTGTTTCAATTATGCATTCCGGAGCTGGGGGGAATAACTACAGAATGGGTTCAAAGCTCCACTGGGTTCCCTGTAAGATAGGGCTGAGCTAATAATTCTATTGATTATCTGGCTTCTATAAGCTCCTACTCTGTCTAGTGGACCACAGTGACATTTTAGGTCTTCAGGAATTAATGTCAACATAGAGCCAATGTTTAGTAACCCCTAAAAGTTGTGACTATCTCTTTCCCTGATGCAGCTACCTTATTAAATGACTGTAGATCCCTTTGGAGAAGGTTGGGGGTTGGGGGCTGGGGGTTGGGGTGGGGATGGGGAAGATTAACAGTATAAATGTTTGGCAACATAGTAGCATCTTTCCTTAAGGAAACCTGGGCTCCCTTTCATTCAGTGAAACTATAAACTGGCTCAAATCTGAGAATTGACTGAGGGGCCATGACCATCTGTTTTTGTAATTCAAACTGGACTTCTTTTCACCAGACCTAGAATTCTTCTGTTTATATAGGTCAGGTAATAATTAGTGGACTGCACATCAGTTTTTTCCCCTAGGGACACCATGATCAACTATCAAATGTCATAGGTCTCCAGGAGTCAGGCTATTCTGATGGCTGTTTTGACGCTATTGTCCATTACAGTAACCATGCCCATTGGGCCTTTGGAAAGACCAAATGCCACCTCCCTTGGGCCCTGCCACTCAGGATCCCATTGTGCCATTAAACTTAGGGATCCCAGTTCAATGGTAGCAGTTCCCACTGTAATTTCTGATCTACTGGTAAGGAAAATCAGTGAACTCTGTAAGGAAGTTGTGGCTCCCTTCATGAATTTTATTTCTTACAGTCATGGGGAAAAATGTGTCCTCTGGACCCCCCACCTTGTTATGGTTTTGCTGTGTCCCCACCCAAATCTCATATTGAATTGTAACTCCTACAATTCCCATGTGTCATGGGAATAACCTGGTAGGAGGTAACTGAATCATGGGGGTGGTCTTTCCTGTGTTATTCTCATGATAGTGAACAAGTCTCATGAGATCTGACTGTTTTAAAAACAGGAGTTTCCCTGCACAGGCTCTCTTCTCTTGTCCACCACCATGTGAGATGTGCCTTTCACCTTCCACCCAGGCTGGAGTACAGTGGTACGACCATGATTGTGAGGCCTCCCCAGAAACGTGGAACTGTAAGTCCAGTAAACCTCTTTCTTTTGTAGATCACTCAGTTTTGGGTATATCTTTATCAGCAGTGTGAAAACAGACTAATACATCCCTGGTGTGAGTGAACAGGTCTCACATGACAGATTCACTCTAGTATTCCAGCCTTCCTAAGTCTTTGGAAACCTTCCTCTGTAGTGTACCAAAGTATTTTGGGCATTTCAATTTCATCTAGTGGAGGCCATATTTGGATCCCTGTTTCAGCCAACCAAATACTCAACCAACCAAATTGTTAAAGCTCTTCTCAGCCCTTCAGGCTGAACTTGTATCCAGAATCTTTGCTTAGTGGGCCCTGTTAAATCAAGTTTAGCCTAAAGCTGCCTCCTTACACACTTTAAGGTCAATTGAAAGGTTTCTCTGTACATCATGAACTGTGACCTAAATTGAGTTGTATACAGACTGTAGTCTACTCTTGTGTCAATCACCAAGTTTTGGCCAATTAAAGGTGGTCAACTATTCAAACTGTGTTTAAATAATGGAAACACTGAGCTGTTACTAATCCAGCTATTTCTGTACCTCACGTCCATTTTCTGTACATCATTTTCCTTTTTCTGTTGATAAATCTTCCACCACATGGCTGTGCTGGAGTCTCTGAGCATTCTCTGATTTGGGAGGCTGATCTATTTGTGAATCATTCTTTCCTCGATTAAATTTTTAAAAATTTAATTGGGCTAACTTTTTTTAAACAGCCCATATCAATAAATTCAGCCTGACCCAACTTTATGTTCCTTTCACTTTGATCCCACACTCTTAGTATTCATTCCCACACATATTCTCCAGATTTCAATCTGTGTTAATTTAAAAAAAAAAGTCACTTTTTATTTGGAGAGAGTCTCACTCTGTCACCCAGGCTGGAGTATAGTGGTGTGATCACAGCTCATTGCAATCTCAAACTTCTGGGCTCAAAGTGATCCTCCTGCCTCAACCTCTTGAGTAGCTGGGACTACAGGCATGTGCCACCATGCCCAATTAATTTAAAAAGTTTTTATAGAAACAGGGTCTTGCTATGTTGCCCAGCCTGGTCTCAAGCTCCTGGGCTCAAAGGATCCTTCTGCCTCAGCCTCCTGAGTAGCTGAGACTATAAGCATATGCCACCAAACCCAGATATAATGTAGGTGTTTTGAAGTGTAGTGAACCTTCTCGTAGCTCATACTTTGTATATTACCCTTTGAGGCCATTTGAGAGTTGAGTCTAGTTATAGTTCTAGAAGCAAAGAGGATTGCCAGGGATAGGTCCTGAGAAGAATCAGCAATGCCTTGCAAGGCAACTACTTTAGTGAGACCATTAACATTTCTTCAGGCAAAGGAGGGCAGTCTCCTCAGGCAGGGGTAGAAGAGCTGCTTCTGCAAAGAAGACTCAGCAGAGTTTAGGAGTACAAGGCCCTACTATTCACTGGGATCTGCCCATATCTCCCCATTCTAACTTTCAGGATCTTACTTCTTCCCAATCTATGCCATCACTTTACTGGAAGATGTCATGCAAGGTTGGAAACACAATCTGTGTTGTGATTCAGTCCCTTGCAGGATAAAGTTCTGGGTTTGTATTTTCAGAACTCCCACCCCTGAGGCTACAGAAGATAAAGGTTTCTTTCAGGGAAGAGACAGAAGCTTTCAGAATCTTATTCTAAGCTCAATGGGAACTTTGCAGAGTTTTAGGCAGGGTAGTGACATGTGTATTGATTTACAAGTAAAGAAAACTTCTTTAGCCTCTTTGTTAAGGACGACTCATAGGGACAAATGAAGAGATTATTGCTGTAGTCCTCCCATCAGATGATGATGGTTTGGACCAGAGTGGTAGCAGTAGAGATGAAAAGCAGTGGATCAATGTGAAATATGCTTTGAAGGCATAGTCATAAGGAATTGCTGGCAGACAGGCTAGCAGGGTAACAGAAAGAAAAAAATCAAGGATGTCTTCCAAATGTTTGCCTTGAGCAACTGGGTAGATGGTGGTGACATTGATCCACATGGGAAATATGACAGTTACAGGTCTGGGAGTGGGATAAATCAAGAGTTATTATGAGAAATCCTTTTTTAGACATTACTGTGTAGATGTCAAGTAGGCAGTTGAATTTTGCTGTCCACGTATCTACTCCAAACAGGCTTCTATTTTTATATAGTCCATATTTAAATTTTGCCAAATTTTCCACCAAAATGTCCTTTAGAGCAATTCTTTCTTTGATGTAGGGCCCAATCCTGTATCATATAGTGCTTTCAGTTGTGATACCTCTTCAGTCTCTTTCATTGGGAATGATGCTTTAGCATTTTCCTATCTTTTGTGACATTGACAGTTTTGAAAATTATGGCAAGTTATGTTGCATAATGTGTTCCCTCAGTTTAGATATGTATGATGGTTTCCCCATGGTTAATTTCAAATTAAGCATTTTTGGCGTGAGAACTATATAAATTATGTTGTGTCCTCCTCAGTGCATTATATCAGGAGGCACGTTATCAATTTGTCCAGCTCTTGGTCTTATTTGCTTTGATCCCCTTGTTAAGTATTATCCTCTAGGTTTCTCAATTGTAAGATTATCATTTCCTCCTTTACATTTAATTAGTAATCTATGGGGATATACTTTGAGGCTGTAAACATCCTAGTCCTCATACAGCTTGCACCCAGTGGTTTCAGCATCAATTGATGATTTTTGCTTAAATAAATCATTCTTTTGGTATTTGCAAAATGGTGACTTTTTAGGCGAAATAATTTCTCCTGCATGTATAGTTGCCATTCTACTGGAAGAAAGAGCTACTACACACCATTGAAATGATATAAGTCTCTCTCACTAGGCTGTGACCTCCCAGAAAGCAGGAGTTGTGTTTTTATTAAACTCTAACACCAATGCTGTGTGCAAAGTTGATGCTCAATAAATATGTACTGAAATGAACAGTACTAAATTCGCCCTCCAAATGGGGAATAAATTAAAAATATTTGCCCTCAAAGGTTTCAGCAAGGCCCAAATGAGATCTTGCACACGAGAGAATTTTGCAACCTATAACAAGCTTTGTAGATGTGTGCTGGGATCCCTGTTAGGGGCTCAAGCCCTGCCCATCTCAAGGCCACTATGGCAGACCCATGACCCCCTAGCCCAGCAGGAGGGGTAAGTCAGTGGAAGTGAATACGAAAATCAACATCTAAGAAAATGGAAATGGCAGCAGGGTCTATCTGGAGTCTTTATCCTCTTTCTCTTCCCTTTGACTTCTTCAAGGAAGGGCTGGGTGGGTGCTCAGCTTTGTTGATTCCATTTCCCCTCACTCTCCCTCCCCTCTCTGCCACACTACTCTGCCTGTCTCTCCCACTCTCTCTCTCTCTTAGAAAAGCAGAAACTTTCCTGCAGCTGTCAGGCTTCTTTCCCTGAAGAATATCTCTAATCGCCCCGCCTGATTGGGTCTCGTTAGCGGGCTGGTGGCATTGATTGTACTCAATCAGCATCCTCCTGCCCAGCTGGGAAAATGTCCCATTTGTTCCCCCATTTTATCTACTCTTCCTTCTACAACTACTTTTTGGTTTTTCTGGGATTTAAAAAAACCCAAGCCCCCAAATCAGAATTTTATGCTATCCCTGGTTGTGAGACTCTTTATGACTTTGCCCAAAGCTTTTCTGCTTTCTCTATCCCAGGGAATTTCTGGAAGTTTCCTGTGGGATCTCTGGGGACACTCACAGTCTTCTCCCTAACCCTCACTTGTCAAGAACAGCATTTTCTTACCCTCACACCTGACAAAATGTATTTGCATAAATTAAATGAACTCATTTGTTTTTCACAACAATCCCCTAGCATAGATATTAGTATCGTTACCACCACATTTAGTGGAGAAGAAAACTGAAGGCCAGGAAAGTAAAGGGGCTTGCTTAGATCATACACCTGGGAGGGAGCAGAGATGGAACTCAAACCCAGGTACTTGGTTCCAAAATACGGCACTATTCTTATACTCTAAGCCCCACACTTGGCCCCCATGGTGGCAGCCTCATCTCATGGCAGAAGGTCGTTTTGATTCTGGAAAGGCCAAAAGGCATCAGGCCTCCCTTGCACGGCCAGCAGAGGTGCCTATGCCGATGGGTGGAGTAGGCAGCCTCTTGGGAGGCCTAAAGGACCCTTCCCCCAACTCCAAATCTCTCCGTTGCTGATCCAACACAATGGGGAGGCACATGTTCACCTCATTCCTCTAAATGAAGAGACCTGAAGAAAGGCAATCCAAGATTGGTTAGTTTAGCCCAGGTGGAGGGAGAGAAGAAAGAGGAAAAAGTTCAGATCATGACAGGAGACTCCTCTAGGCAGGGAATACCCAGGTGGGGCACAGAAGAACTTGAGTCCTTCTCTGCCTCTGGCATCTGGTACACAGTGCAGTGTCACGTGACTAATGAGCGAGAGCATGTTATCCCAAGACCTGGCTTCATGTCCAGTTTTCCTGCCCACTGGCTGCGTCACCTTGGGTACATCACTTACAGTATTTGCCTCAACTAAAGTATTCTGGGGATCGAGGGGGTGGGAGCCAAAACCATCTTACTGTCCTGCAAAAAGATAATATGTAAATGTGAGAAGTATAATAGAAATGAGATTCAGCATGTATACTGTGTACCACGTCAGAATTCTAAGTGTTCTATGGTAATGTGGAAAACTGTAAAATCCCCATCAAGGCTGAAAAGGAAAACTATGAGCATTTTGATATGATTCAGCCACTCATGCTTTAATCTAGACGTTTCTATACAGATGGCAAACTGCTTTTTTACCCACGTTCATGCTTGCAGGGTTTTGTCTTATCTGGTTTGCTCCTTTCCTACTTCCCTTTAGTTGTCTGATGTTTGGGTTGTAGCTTCTTTATTGGTCACTATGATTATTTGAACATAATGTCAAAACAAATATGTTTCCCCTCTCAGCAAATTTCTTTTGGCAGGTAGTGCAGGGAGTCTTGCTCTGTCCCCAGGCTGGAGTGCAGCGGTGCGATCTCGGCTCACTGCAACCTCCACCTCTCAGGTTCAAGCAATTCTCCTGCTTCAGGATTACAGGTGTCCACCACCATGCCCAGCTAATGTTTTTGTATTCTTAGTAGAGATGGGGTTTCACCATGCTGGGCAGGCCGGTCTTGAACTCCTGACCTCAGGTGATCCACCCGCCTCACCCCCCATAAAGTGCTGGTATTACAGGCATGAGCCACCATGCCTGGCCAGTAAATTCCTGATGCTCCCCAAGATTTTAGTATCACAGAAAGTGGAACTTACTCCTATCTCTCACTGACACTGAGGTTGTTATGAGAATTTAGTGAAATACTGGATGTGAAAGTGTCCTTTAAGAATAAAAAGCATTATACAGATTTAAGGGATTTTTTTGTACCTCTGTGCACTTCCCTACATGTTGTGTTTCACAATTGCTTACCTCCTCACTTTCACACAACTGTAATTAAGTGGAGGGTAGGAAGGTCTATCTTATTAATATTTACATTCCTAATATATTGCATATTGTCTGAGACAGAGCAGGTGCTTAATAAAAATCAGATAGATGGATGATTGGATGAGTGCTTGGGTGGATGGATGGACGAATGAATAAAATGATGCTTGAGAATTAGAAGACAGTGGAGCTGAAAAGGGGTACAAAGTTCATTAACAGCAATTACTGTTGCAATTTAATTTACCTCCTTTAGCCTAACACCTGTGAGGTAGGTATTATTATTCCCATTTTACAAATGAGGAATCGTCAGCTCAGAAAGACTCAGCTTGTAAGTATCAGAGCTGGGATTCAAGCCAGATCCATTTCCAAAGCCCAAGCTCTTTCTACGATACCAGCACAATCTCAGCAGTCTCAAACATTCTATCCCTGTGATTTCTGCTCCCATTGGACCTCAGTGCTCCATCATTAGGTGGTTTCATGGTTTGATGATGTCTAGAGTTGAACTTCACCTGGGGTTCATGTTGTTTGTGCTCAGAGCTATGTGGAAGAAAGACAGGCGTAAGGCCTTGGGGTTCGTCATCTCGCCAGGCATCAATGGCTGCAATCCAGTGGGCAGCTAGGGAACTAGCTCTTCCTGAATGAGTTCAATAATCTGAACACCTGTGCAGTTAGATGGGCTCCTTAAAGGGTCAGACCCATTATCTGCTCCCCATCATAGTATCCATTGCTGGACCTGCATGGGTAGCTTGGTCCTAGGGCTGCTAAAAGGAGTAAAGGTAGCCAGAGGTATTTGGTGCTGGCTGGGAACCAAACTTAAGACTTCTTTCATGAAAGCAGAGAAAGACAAAGGACTACAGAAGAGCAGAATTTCCCGCTAACATCCATTTGAGTCTCTGGATACACCTATGTCCTTCCAAATTATATAAACCAATGTATTTGCTGTTTTGATCATGTTCACTTGAGTTGGGATTCTGTCACTTGCAACCAAAGAACCCTGATTAATAAGCTGCCCCTTACTCATTTTCCCACAGCATGCTATCTGTGTTTTGTTCTATTATTTATGTATATCTTTCTCTCCATTAGACTCGAAGTCTCCAGAAAGTATAGGCCATGTCTTATTCATTCTGTGTTCCTTGTGGTACCCCAATACAGAGGGAGCCTACCACATAGATGGTGATCAATAAATGTATTTTAATAATTACATCATATACATCTTTTATATTTGGAGATTTGTCTTGATTTCCTGTGGCACTTGTTAAGCACCTACTATGTGCCTATGCTTGTACTAGGGGGTTCTACAGAGACATCACATTATTTCAATTTTATTTCTCATAGGCCTTTCAGAACAGGGACCATTTCGGGATCTGCCACCATCATTCCTTCTATCTTCCTTTGCAAAGTACAGAGAGTCCCCCTCAAGCCACTCAGCAAACATAGGCAGAATATGGTAAAAATACTTTGAACCTTTGTTTTAAAATCTTGTTAAATTTTCTGTTTAAAAATGTTTTGTTCACATAGTGATAGGAGATCTTTTAGAAATCAGTTCTGAGGAGCAGTCTTCCTAAGGCAGTGTGTCTGTATTCAAAGCAGTTTGGAGAAAGAGCTGGTTGCTAGGGGCAACACTAACTTCTAAGGGGGGATCTTTGCATGTGGATATAAAACCAGTGCCCTGGGACCCTGTAGGAATGGAGTCCTCTCACAGAGGAATGAATAAATGGAAAGTACCTGGGAAGCCCCAGGACCGTGCTTGGAGACTGACAGGCTGTTCGAGCCACTTGCATGGGGCGTGAGGCCATAACCCAAGCACACAGGTTGCAGCTGTCTTCCCTCCAGCAAGATTGCTTGGGAGGCCCATTCTGTGCAGTGGGGCAGTCCGGATTTGAGCTGGGGTGTTGCATCTCTGGTTACTCATTGCTATGGTATTTTACTTATTTATTTTTTAAATCACCATCCAATACAATTAACTGTTTACTCTTGATGTACAGTTTTATGAAATTTTAACACATGCATAGATTTGTGTTACTACCACTATAATCATGGTACAGAAGAGTTTTGTTATCCACTGAATTTCCTTGCCCTATCCCTTTATTACAACACTTCCCTCCACCTCCATCCCCTGACTACCACCGATCTGCTCTCCATCACTCTACTTCTGTCTCTTCAAGAATGTGGGAATGAATGGACTCACACAGTGTGACACTGTTTGAGACTGGCTTCTTGGGACAATGCCTTCGAGAGTTATCCAAGTTCTTGTGTGTATCTATTGTGTGTTCCTTTTTATTGTTGAGTAGTACTCCACAGTATTCATGCACAGTCGGTCTTCATCATTCCTGGATTCTATATTTGCAAATTTGCCTACTTGCTAAAATTTTAGCCTAAAAATCAATATATATGGTACTTCACAGTCAATTGCACACATGGGCAGAGTGGTGAAAAATTTGACATACCTGATGCACACATTCCCAGCTGAGGTTGAATAAGGCAACACTTTATCTTCGTGTTTAAGCTCTTCAAAGTGTCCTTTTTGTGGTCTATTTAGTGAAACACTTTTTGGCACTTTTTTGTTTTTTGTTGGTGACTTCACTCTTTAAAATGGGCCCAACCTGGGAGACTGAGGTGGGAAGAATCTCTTGAGCCTAGGAGTTTGAGGCTGTGGTATGTTATGATCACACCTGTGACGAGTCACTGCACTCCAGCCTTGGCATCATAGAGAGACCCCCATCTCTAAAAAGAAAAAACAGGGGGCCCAAGGGTAGTGCTGAAGCACTGTCTAGTGTTCCTGCCTTGCGGAGAAAATCGGTGTTTCTCGATGTTTTGTTCATCACGAGTTATGGTGCTGTTGGCCTTGAGTTCAATGTTCGTGAATCAACAATGCCTATTAAATAAGGTGTCTTTAAACTGAAACACACATTTTAAAAGGTTATATATTGATCAGTTGATGAAAATTTTGTAATCAGGGGTTTGCAGAATCTAACACTTTATTCTTTAGGTCTCCTTTGACCTCCTTGCAGGTCATGAGCTGGAATTTATGGGTTAGAAAAGAAAGTTTCCTGAATCTCCATTGCAGAAAATGAATAAAGCCATCTCCCCAGCACCTGTACCTTTGGCATCCAGGGACAGTGCATGGGGAGTTGACAGTGGCCTGAGGAGGCATGGATGGAAGAGGGCTTGTTCTTATCTCGGGGCAATGGTGGCCCTGTCCTCTGACTCTTTGGGGACCCCAAGGGGGAACTGGACTTGAGGTGAGGGGGCACAGGAAGTGCTCCCTCTGTGTGAGGACACATTTCTTTCTCGGCCACTCCGATGCATTCTTCTCTGTGGAGGGAGCTCGCTTGGTGGATCTCTTGGCTTCTCTGTTTCTATTACTCTGCTCCAGGGAAGGAGAGCAGTCTTTTCTGATTGGAGGTTTGGGGAGAATACACAGGGCATGCTCAGTTCGGCTCCTGCTGGTTTCTTTCCTCTGATAAGGGTGAGACTGATTGCAGAGAGTCCAGGTTGCCTTCCACCCATCCAAACATCGGTGGTAGCTGGGCAGACCCTCTGCCATCACCAGCACCAAGTGCAGAGACTGCCATCTATGCCGCCTGTGGTGGCGTGGGTAAGGCCTCTGACTGCGGCCCTGGAGGCCCATTAACTGTCTCACTCAGCCATAGCCTCCAACTTCGCCTCTATTAGCAACAAAGGTGGCCTTTATGTGTCTCACAGGCTACTGTTCATCTTTTTTCTTGTTTTCTTAAAACATGGAGGGGAAGACAGATGCACTGGGCAGTCCCTTGATAGAGAGAACCCAGGACTCTTTCCCACTATTCCACCAGCCAGCTCTGTTCCTCCTTTTCCACACACCTTATTCTAAACCCACCTACTCCAGGCAGTCTCCCTGGATTCGCTGCAAAATTCTGAGCCATGGCTTCACAGGATGGAAGGATACCAATGCTGAAAGGGGCCTTAGAGCTTACCCGACCTGACTCCTCACCAGAAAGCCTTGCCTTTCTCAGCTGAGGGTACACTGAAGTACAAGTAATATAAGCGATCTTTTTAAAAGGGTAATCTTGAATGTACTCTAGTTTCTCTGTCTAGTTTATTCCTAATGGCAACAAGGCTAGTTGCTACAAACTGGTGACTGGCGAATGGTGTTGTGGTCCTAAAGTTAGAAACTCTGACTTGTCTCCTGGGATCGCTGCCTCCAGTTCAAAAGGCTTAGCAATCAGCATTGAAGCACTGACGGGTGTGACAGAGATCTATTACTGTGATAGGGAAGACAAGTGGCTTCCCCTTAAAAGACCTGGCGTGAAGTGTCTTGACCACTCTGAGCATCACTTTCCTCATGGGCAAAATGGACCTAATTATTTCTGCCTCTCAGCGTTATGGTGAGGTTTAAACGAGATGATGCAGGAAAGTGTCTTATCAATTTTAAAGCCTATGTAAATCGGATGGACTGTTGGCAGTGGCAGAGTAGGGTGTGGAATTCAGGTTTTCCTGGGGTGGGGGATCCCAGGGACCCCAGCTTAGGGAGGCTGGGGGTCTTTCCAGGACCCAGAGGAGTGGGATTAGAGAACAGAAAGTTATGGAAAGGGTACTTGGGACCCTGGATCTCTGACCTGCCCAAGCCAGTGTCTCAGGTGAGGTCTGGGGAGGGCTATTCACATATGGACAATTCCCATATCTAGAGGTATCTGGAGGGAACAGGTAGGAAGGATGGTGCCCAAACAGTGCAGTGTTGGAAAGCCTGGGGAAAGAGATCAGGGGAGGCTGCATCCCCTGAGGAAGAGGTGAATGCCTGCTGCTGGACCCCAGGGCCCTATCCACAGGGACTCAGAGACGCCCCCCCTTCCTTGAAATCTCACCCTCAGGCAGAAGTTAGGTAGGCTTAAATGGTAGCATCCCATCTACTCCCTCTTCACACAGACTCACTCCTGACCCACCTGTGAGCCTGAAGGAACTGATGTGACATCCAACACTCTCCCAAGTCAATCCCAGTGCCCTAGCCAATCATCCCTCCATGTCCCCCACTTCCCTGCCACCTCCTGTGACCAAGGAGTACCTAAAGTTCTTAGAAAATTCTCAAAATGATCTCTACGGAGATGGATAGCAGCAACACCACTGCTCCTTTCTGGGCCTCAGTGTCCTTTTGTCTGAAATGAAAACAACACTCTTATACAATCCTTGGTCCTTCGGTTCAGCAGTGTCACTCTCAGAAACTTTTATTAAGACTGATTTGTGCCTGGCACTATGTGGAACACTGCAGCCTTCGCTCCTCAAGTGTGTGTGTGTGTGTGTGTGTGTGTGTGCGCGTGCGCGGGCACACAGGCAGGTTTTGCTCACATCAAAACTGGTTATATAAAAACCTGGGCTTACACTAATGATAAATTAGGGGATAATTATTCACTTTATGAAAGGATTCATATTAGGATTCCCCTAGTGTGTTTATAATGTGATTCAATTTACACCATATTCAGCAACCATCTATTGTGTGAAGGGAGGCCCTCTCTGCATAAACAAGAGCGTGTGTAGGCAGTATTTTCAGCATTATGGGAGGAAAGAATTAGAGATACTGAAGAGGTCTTTATTGCTGATAACAATGAGTAATACTAGCGCCTGGGAACAAAGGTGACTGTGGATCACAGTGTCCTTAGCCTCAGGAGCACTGCAGTGCCACACGGAGCTGGGGAAGAAGTTCAGCTCCCAGCTCACGAGTCTGGCTTTGGTTTAAACAGCGTATGTGGGGGCTAGGAGTGGTCAGGGGCCTGGGAGCCAGGAGCTCTGGCTTTGGTGTCAGGACCAAAGCTATTGGGTTTGTCTTCCTTGAGACCATTAGTTCTGGGGCACCAGCATAAGGCTGGGGGTGAGGTTCTTAGGGAGGATGGGGTTCCTGGGAGAGCTCAGGGAACTGCCCAACTCTTACCACTTTCTACACATCCCTTCTCTACACCTTGCTCTTCCCCCTGCCCCGCCAAGGCTGTATCACCGGTTAGGACTGAATTCTGAGTTTGTCTTGTCCATTTCTTCATCTCGCTCAGGAATCTGCTGAGCTATTCAAGCAGATGAAAATCTTCTCTTTTGAGGCTCCCCAGGAGGCAAGCTATACCCTCTCCTTCAAACATCTTTTCCAGTCCCATATTTTCGACATCCACTAGAGAAGGACGATGAAGTCTAGGTTCTGGCACCACATTTTATTAGGCAGGCAACAGCAGAACATCAGGAATTTGTAGTCAGAGAAGCAATATGGTTAGACGTGAGTTTTATAGATGGTCCTGACCAGGGAGGGTGGGGACTATGCAGGTGTAGGTGAGGCACAACTGTTGACAGGCCGGGGCCAGACACTGAGGTGAGATGATGGCGTGGGGACATGATGTCCTGTGAAGACACACCTGGGAGGTCATGGAGTGAGGGGCAGGGATCAGCCTGCAGACGCTGAAAGAGTATCCTTACCCTTTGCATCTCCATGGAAAGCATCTCCATTCTCTTTGCTTGGCTTCAAAGGTAATCAGCACACATCTGACTCCTTACCTTCCAAGCTGTGCTCATGCCAGGATCAGATTTGCCATTCGATTACAACTTCCATTGATATGGTGAGATGTGGAGTATAAAATGCCTGAGCCCACCCGGTGGTTTTCTGGAGTCCCCACCTCTCCAGCCTTGGCAGAACTTCTGCCTGGCACCAAGGGTCCTAAGGAGGGCTGGCTAGCTGACTCAGACCTGGGGACCCCTGCTTCTGAGCCCCCCACCCCTCCAGTTGGGTATCTTCAAAGGAATCTTTGTTGTCACAGACCAAGTCAGCAGGGGCTGGGAGGGAGCCTGGAGCTTTATTAACTAATCTCTGGTACTTGAGTAATTTATTATGTTTAAGCTGGTGCCATCAAGTCTCTCAGCAGTGCCCGCATGCACTGGGAAATAAATTAAAGGCTGTCCAGAGATACTTGGATCATCTGTGTGATTGCTGGGCTGGTGAGACGGAGGTTTAAGGCTCTCTCTTCTTGCAAATTGGAAATTAGGAATTAATAAGACAGCAGGCCAAAGAGCTTCTGTGGTGGTGGTGACTTGGCTGCAGGGGGAGGGAAAGCTGCTGCCAGTGAGGGCGGACATGCAGATCCCAGCCAGGGTTTCCAGGGCACGGGTGGGCTAGATGAGGAGGCTCTTCCTGGGCCTGCGCCGTAGGTGGCAGGGATTTTTCCACCTCTTGAAAAAGTTAAATGGGAAATGGAAAGAGCCCTAGCCTGGAACCCTGAAGACTTGCTGTGGCCCCAGCCCCGCCACAGCCGCAGTATGACGTTGAACAGCCCTCTTCCTCTCTCTGGGCTTCAGTTTCCTCATCTGCAACAGGAGGAGGTGGGACCCAGAGCCCACTTATCCATCAGCACAGCAGTATACAAAAATGTTTTCATTTATTTTAAAGTCAGAAGAGAAAGAATATACTTTTAGGTTGAGGAAAATATTTTTAACATATTAATACATTCATTTTGATGCCAAAGCAGTCATAAAATGTAATCTTTTTGAGATAGAATTCTGCTCTGTTGCCCAGGCTGGAGGACAGGGGCACAATCTTGGCTCACTGCGACCTCTGCCTCCCGGGCCCAAGCCATCCTTCCACCTCTGCTTCCCACAGTGCTGGTGTGCCGGGATTATAGACACGAGCCACCTTGCTTGGCCATAAAATATGATTTTAATATGAATTTGCATGTGTGGAGGAAGAGACCCATGAAGACGAAGATGCCAAGGGCCTCACAGAACTCATGACGCAGCCTCTGTTAAGTAAGATCCCAAAGGCCCTTCTAGCCCCAATACACCTGCCTTTCCCATCCATTTGCCGGCTTGGGCCTGTCCGGACTCGGGTGAGCTCCTGGAGCAGGGACTCGTCTTCCCTTCAGTCCGCCCTGCTCCTGCGGTAGGAGCGGTGCACGGAAGGAGCCACTGTCAGCCCCACTGTGGGCGGTGGTGGGGCCAGGAATGGAATCCAGGCTTCGGGCCTCTCCACGGCCCCAAGCTGCTGCTTCCTGGTAGATGCCCGGGGAAGGGGCATGTAAGTCCCCTGGGGGGCATGTAAGTCCCCTGGGAGGCTGAATCCCTTCTTTCACAAGTCCCTCCGATCAGGCCCTACCCGGGGGTCTTCTGCCTCGGCCCTTGAACCCGACTCACCCCTACCTTCTGCCTTTCCGCCCTCACAAACTCAGCAGTGCCTAGAAGGGCCCTGGGCAGGGCTCCGCGCCTTCAGGGTCTGCTCTGCGGGAGCCCCCGGCGCCCGGGTGTGGGGCCCTGGGCTCCGGACGGCACGGCCCTCAAGAGCCCCGGCCTGTAGTTGGGTGGCCTCACCACCAGGTGGCAGGCTTGCTCTACACTGATGCCTTGGCAGGAGCCCTTACCTGGCAGTGGCCGCAGGGGTCAGAGGATGCCAGCTCGGCCCGCGGCTGGGGGATTATTGAGGCCAGCACCTGCCGCTTCAGAACCAGGGCGGAGGCCCCTCCACTCGGCGTGGGGCTCCTGCTGGGATTCTGTCTCCAGGGGCACCTTGGTGTCCTGAAAGTGCCTCCAGGCCGTTGTCTGCGTGGGCCGGAGAGCGCCCCCTGGAGGAGGGAGGGCTGAGTTGCCTCCCTGGGGTTTGGTGCGTGCCTGGTTGGCTGGGCTGGGTGGAGGGCTGGGGGCACTGAGAGGAACCTGATGATGTCTTTGGAGGCATCCCAAGGACCCAGTTGGCCCTGGTTTTAGGCGGGGTGAGCGCTTGATTGTGGTGTTGGCTCCACACCCACCACCTAGACCATCCCTGCTGGGGGCGGGCAGGGCCGCTTGGGAGGCCCACCAGCGGCAGGGCAGCTGAGCACCATCCTCTTGCCCACCCCTCTGACCAGCACGGCTGCGACACTGTCCTACAGCACCCTGAGTTCTCCCCGAGGGGCCCCAGGAGCCAGGGCTCAGGCCACATGGGAGCCCAGGGTCCCCCAGGAGCAGAACAGAAGACCCAAGCGCTGGTCAGTAGAATGCCGGGGAGAAGAGATGAGAGTGAGAGCTGAAAGACAGGCTTGGTGGCAAGCGACAGCAAGGCTGGCCTCGCCCGGAGGAGCTCCCTGGAAAGCGAGTGTGAAGGCCTCAGGTCCTGGGGAAGGAAGTGGGAGGTCCCTGCCTCTGCTGGATGCCTCTTTGTCTCAGGAAGCAGGAGCTCTCCCCAGGCTTGGAGTCCTCTTGGGGTTCCTGAGTGACATCTGGAATGCCCTGTCCTGTCACCAGCCAGCCACGGCCTGAGTCAGAGTTGGTGACTCACATGCTTCTTTCTGTGGTGTCATTGGGCCCTTCGTGAAAGTCAAAAGTGCCGGAATTCAGCCCTGGGCCCTTTTCCCTGTCCCCCTCACCCGTCTGTGCACCGTCCTTGGTGCACTGGTTCCTAGCCTGCCCCCTGTCCTCCCCTGTCTGTCTGGGTTAAGAGATCTGCTCTCTGCTCCTGTTCCAGAAATAATGATGACTTTTTTGTGCAGTGTGCTTTGTCCTCCACCCCCCCCCCCTTTTTGAGAGCTCATCTTTGAGGTTCCATGTCAGCACTCATTCAGACCCTTCCTCCGAGGGTTCAGTGTGTCCTTGGGTCGGGAGCATCAAGCCAGGCCTGGATGGGGAGTCAGGTTAGGGTACAGAGGCTCAGATGGTCCTCAGGGTCTCTTGCCCTTATAGATCCACCTGGACAGGTCTAGACCAGAGCCTGGGAGAGGCAGAGAAGAGGGAAAATGGAGAGCCGTGCTGGGGAGGGGAATGGCCTGGGGACAAACAGAGAAAAAAATAGTAGAGGGATGCAGAGAAAGAGAGGAAGATAGGGAAGAAGAGAGAGTATGCATGACACACACACAAACACACACAGAGTGAAAGAGAGAGAGAGAAAGGAAGAAAAAAAAAAAAAAAAAAAAAAAAAAAAAAAGAATGGGGAAGGATGGAAATTAAATACATTACAAACTGAGGAAGGAGGAAAACGAAAGGAAAAAAATAGAAAATACTCAAAAGACAGCAAGGATGAATGCATAGGCAGGCACACACAAACATGGGCGTGAACAGCTGTGTGCACATGAACACACACACACACACGCACACACACACACACACGCACACACACACACACACTCACACACACTCCACTCTGGACACTGCCCTGGTCCTGTGCTGATCCTGCCTTAGTGTCTCTGTCCCTTTGACCTGCCTTAGGTTCCTAAGAAGGGCGTGGCCTCCTGGTGTTGCCTGTTCCCTGGCCTGCCTGCTGCCCACCCCAAAAGATTTCACTTAGGCTGGGATGCACAGAGGAGGCCAAAATCTTTATGCCTCACACTCGTCACCCAAAATTGGATCTAACCGCCTCTCTCCCTTCCTCCCTCCCTCCTAGTTTCCTTAGTAACTGACAGTTCCCCAGTGAATGCCAGGCCCCAGGTGACAGACCGCTGTCACCATCACAGAAACACTTTCTCTCTTTCTCTCTCTCTCTCTCTCTCTCAACTGTCCCCCTCAAAACATAGGCTCACAGACTTGGGCGGGGGTGTGGGGATGCCTGGGTAGGCTCAGGGGTAATTAAAACGTGTGCCATTTATTCCATAACAGGGAGCAGAACTTTAATTACTCACTCCGAAGGTGAGGGCGTGAGCAAGGAGGTGGCTACCGGGGGGTTTGGGGAGGGGACTCGGAACGTGTCTGCTTTTCTTCTTTCCTTTTCCATTTGCCCAGCTTGGTTTGGAGAGGTGGGAGGTGGGTCTGGGAAAGCAAGGGGTGCTGAGTGCTTGTGGGGGAGAAGCAGAGGGTGAAACCTGATTGTGTTCATTAAGGCAACACAAAACTGGGAGCCGTAATAATAATTAAATTAATTATAAAAGCAATTTGCTTTTGAAAATTTGATTTGACAGCTTACTAGTGGCTGCACTGATCTAGCGGCTCTGGCTTAAAAATAGTCAGAACAAAAACCAAGTAGAAGAACCATCAGCTAATTTTAATTAGACGCCAGGAATGGTAAACAAAATTCTGCACCACCCTTTCATTGTGGCTGACTTCGATTTAAGGAGATGTCGGGATTGATTTGGGGAAAGACAGGGGAAAGGAAGGTGCCTTTTGGAGAAGGAATGGAGGCTATGGGGGGGTCTGAGCAAAGGCGGTGATGCTGGGGGCTTGTCCCCCTCCTACTCATCCATTTTGGGGTTTCCGTGACTGTGACCTTGCTAGAAATGGCTCTGGCTCTCTGGCTTGCTGCACTGGAGCGCTCTCTTTCTCTGTCTCTCTCTCTCTCTCTCTCTGTGTGTGTGTGTGTGTGTGTGTGTGTATGTGTGCATGCACACGGGTGTGTTGGAGAGGGGACATCACATTGACAGTGTCCACTGACCCAGGGGAAATTCAACCAAGAAGGGCGAAGAGAGCCTGGGTAGAGGGTTGACCAGAGGCTCTGTCCTGCCTGGGCTCTAGAAGGCTTAAAGGTCTTAGGAAGCTTGACACATCTCTGTAAGTTTCAATGAAGACTGAAGGAGGGCTGGCTTCTGGCAGGAAGAGGCTGCTGTCTACTGTGGCCCTAAGGTGTCTGGGCACCATGCTGACCCCTGGCCTCCAGGCCCCATCTTGACACCTTCAGTGACCTTCTTTGTCCCCCCCGCAGTGCATGCATCCTGCACCCAGCTCATGCCTGCATCAAAGCGCTGCCCTCCCGGCGCTGTTGCTGTCAGGCTCAGTTACTCCTTTCCCTGTGGCTGGGAGAGCCCTCTCTACTTCCTACCTTGGGCAGGGATTTGATGCATGCCAGTGTTCCACTGCCCAGCACAGTGCCCAGCATATAACAGGTGTCTAGTAAGTGTTGGTCAAATGGAACAAATCACCAATGATGACCTTCTTAACTACCTCTTCCAGCTAACATTTCAAAACCTCCCTTCCCCTCTCTCCCCTAGACTCACATTTCCCTTCCATCCATTCTCTTCCAGTCCTCTGCATGCTGAGGTCCCTCTCCTGGGCCACCTGTCCCGGGAGCTCCTCTCCTTCCTCATTCTCTTTGCTGCCTGTGCCTCTGGGGGACACTGTTGTCCACCCCTCAATGTAGCTGCCTGCAGGGTCCATCCCACCACCCGCTTTGTCCTTAGCGCTCACATCAGGGCCGTGGCCACCCTCGGGGGGCAGTGCCATCTTTATATGCATCACTCTCAGGATGGCATCACTTGCTTCATTCAACAGGGTTTTATGGAGGCATCTGAGTTAGGCTCCTGGCTGGGTTGGTGCAGCTGGGCAGAGGGGGCGCGGCGAGCATAACTGGACCCTTCCTCATGCAGCTTAGAGTGCAGTGCATGGTGGGGTCCCTCAGAGTCCCCACCCTGCATGCTCCTGCCGTGCTGGCTCTAGCCTTCTAACCGCCCAGCACTGGAAAATCCTTCTGTGCTTTCACAACCAGTGTTGGAAACAAGACTTTTCACCCTCTCTCCTCATCTCTCTCTTTCTCTCTCCTCTCTCTACACACACGCACACACACACACACACACGCACACACACACATGCAATCACACACACAGGCACATGTACACACATGTGCATGTGACACGCGCCCACACACACACTTCTCTCCCATCAGCTCTGTGTCTCCGAGGCTCACCCATACTTTCCCACCCCCCAGGTTTCCCCAAAGCCTTGGGTCATCTTGCCCTGCTCCCTCTTCTCATCTTCCAGGTAATAATCACTCGGCAAGCCTTGTGGCTTTTTTTTTTTTTTAAACTCCCCTCCTCTCTGTTACCGGGGCGCCCTTGCCTGCCTCCCTTTTGCTCTGGGCACATCTAACCCCAGCTGGGCCCTCGCCACACTGCCAACATTTTCAGCTCGTTGTGGTTGAGTCCATCCACGCCCTCGTGTTTTCCTGATTGTGGTCAGTTGTATGAGCTTTCGGGTGTTAGCAATCAGCCCCTTACTATGTCCCCTGCGCCGAGCCTCCTGTGGGGCCATATTTGAGAAGATTCAGAGAACCGAGGTGAACATACCCATACACTGATCAGCCAACAGCCTGAGAAGCAGAGGAGTATGGGCTGCAGACAAGAAATGAGCAGGAACCTGGAGGAGGTGAGGGGAAGATTTAGGGTAAAGAGCAGAAGAAAATGAATGAGATTTTAGGGAATGGAGCCATTTCCTCTAGAGCAAAAATTGGACTTACGGTCTGACAAGAGTCTTTGAAATTGGGAAGGTGTTGGAAAGTTAGGGCTACACTGATATCAGAAAAGGGGCAGGGAGGCCAGGTAATCTTAGAAGCTGACTGTGGGAGGTACTTCCCACTGCATCTCTGTGGTCCCCACCTGGGAAGTTCTGGCGCCAGGGAGACTGTGTGTGTGTGTGTGTGTGTGTGTGTGTGTGTGTGTGTGTGTTGTTGGTATGCACTCGCATGCATGTCATGGGTGGGTGGGAAGGTGAGGGAGGGAAGTTAGACAGTTCTAACTTGGCTGATTACAAGCTGCAAGACCTCAGACAATTACTTAACATTTTGGAGGCTCAGTTGCATCATTTATAAAAATGAAGATAATTATAGTATCTCAAAGATTGTTGTGAGGATCAAAAGAAAGGACATGTGTGATGCCCCTAGCTGGGTTCCTAGAATGCAGTCAGTGTTTCAGAAATGTTATGTGCTGCGGCCGTTATTCAACCCAGTCTCTTTCTGACATACACATTTCACTCCTCTGATTCCCTTCTTCCCACAATGGCAAAGTGTGGTGTGGCAGAGCGGGAGGATGATCTAGCCCAGCAACCTCACTTTGTGGGAGGAGCACAGACACCTAGAGTATTGAGGGAGCTTATCCAACCCTGCCTAGGAATTGGTTTGGGGCAGAGGCTGGAACGCAGGCCTCTTGGACTCCCATTCCAGTGCTCCATCCAGGATGTCTTGGAGTTTTGGGTTCAGGTGAATATAGAGTAGGATGAAGTAGAAACTGCAGTGGAGACTCTAAGTTCCAGCCCTGCCTATGAGGTGCCCCACAGAGGTGGGGTGGCTCCTTCTCCTCTGGATCCTCATGTCCCAGCACCGACTGAGCAGACCTGCCTGGAAGGAGTCAGGCTCGTCACTGAGCACTGTCAGGCACTGACAATGTTCCTGCTGAAATCCTTCACATGTCTCTGCCGACGCAAGATGCATGTGAGAACAAGACAGAGACTAGTGCAAAGCTACCTCTCCCCCCAAAATCTACCATATGCTTCAATACGACTGGCAAGAAAACACCATCCACATGGGGCACCGCCCAGCCTCTGCCAGGAGGGAAGAGCAGGAGAGGGGCTCACCCCGATGTGAGGAAGCTCGCAGCCTAGTACCTGGCCTCACTAGGGGCGAATCTTAGCTCTGCCTTGCTGTGTGACCTTCCATTAGTTACTTCACCTCTCTGGATCCCAGGTCCCTCATGTGTAAAATAAGAGAATCAGAAAACCCCTAATAACTGTGACTCCAAGACTTTGGGAAATGCTCATTTCCTTTCTAAAGGACATCTTGTGATTTGACCCCTTCGGTGCTCTTAGACGATAGTGTGGAGAATCCTGACAGTGTGGCCTATCTAGCTGCTGGCGTCAGGAAAGAAAACTCATCTAAGGCCAGACCCAGCCTGGTGGAAAGAGGTCAGGAGCCAGGAGAGTTGGTCACTGTGGCACGAGGGCCTGCCCTTGACCCTTGTGTGAGTGGCCACGGACCTCCGTTTCCCGTCTGTGAATAGAAACATCACATCTGCCTGACCTAACTCACTGTGAGAGCCAGAGAAGGTAATAGAAAGTCTTTTGGAGAGGTTGAAAATTCATTGCATTTTATTCATAATGAGTAAGAGCCAGCTGTTCCTCTGACTACATAGTAGAATGGGAAGGACAGGGGAGGCAAAGAATGGGGCTGGCCCAGAGTCCTGTGTTCCATATTTGGGATCTTCACTGTCAGAGCAGATCCTGCCACACGCCTAGACCAAGAGCTCTGGCTGTTTCTCTGGAGCAAGGCTGCAGGTGGTCAGGGGCTAAAGCTGCTGGGACCTGTCTGACGGGATGTCTTCCAGAACCTCCTTCTCACTGCCCTCCAGCCACATCCCAAAGTACAGCTGGGAACCCTGTTTTATTCATTTCTGGACCTTTTGAGGGTAGAGCTGTTGTGCTTTCAAGACCAGTGTTGGAAACAAAACTGTTCACCCGCTCTCTGTCTTTCTCTCTCTAGACACACACACACACACACACACACACACACACACACACACACACACACACACAGGCTTTCCTTGTTGTTTGTTTTTAATATAGGACTACACCAAGCATACTGTTTTGTGGCTTATGTTTTTTACTGAATGTGTCTTGGAGATCTTTCCTATCTGTGTCCATTGTTCTTTGCCACCTTTTTAATGGCCATCTAGTATTTCACAGTGTGGATGTACCATGGTGTGACTTCATAATTCCCTCATCTGGAGGTGTTTATGAACTTCCACTTTTTTATTACATAAACAATGCTGAGTTACACATCCTTAGGCATATGTCTTAGTGCAGAATGTGTAAGGGTTTTATATGCTAATTCCTTGAATGAAACTCTGGATCAAAAAAGCATGTGAATTTTTTAGCTTGCAAGATTCTTGCACGTTTACCCTGAGCTTAGATGTTGGAGGAGTGTTTTTTTTATCCTTGCCTGAATTGTGAGGGATAGAGATTAGCCGAGCTCGGGCCCTTCAGTTCTGCCCTTGGATTTGATGACCCATAGATGAAAAGCAAAGTGTTGAGGGTAAAGGGTACCCATTTCCACCTACCAGGGCAGTCAAGGGTGCCCCTCAAAGGCCTGGAGGAGGCACTGGGCACTCTAATCCTCAGAAATCCCTCTGACCAGGACCCGGAGAGCCAGTGGTAGCTCCTTTGCCAGAGGAGCTTTTGATAACTGCATTTGGAGGGCAGAGTGACCTAAAGCCAAAGGATAATCTACAATTAATTTCATCTTTGTTTGGAATCCATGAAATGATTAGATTTTCAAAGGAGATTGACCTACCCTTAGATGGCTGAATTTGACTGAGATTAAAAGGGTTTATTTGCGTTCTCCGAGTACATCCCTGATGTAGTCCCATGCCATGCTGGGGGAATGGGCAGGGGTGTGGTGTGGGTGAAACCCCTAATGCTTACCCATGTAGGTGCCCTGACAGCAGAGCCCTATTCATCTGCTTGTGTTTATTACTGCATCTCCAGTGCCTGAAACAGCCTGGCACCTACAGTGGATGCTCAGTCCATCTTCCATGAATGAATGCAAAGGCTTTGGAGGCAATACACAGTAACTGAGAGCCCAGACTCTCAATTCAAACACAGACCCCAGGGATGAGCTGTGTGTTTCTGAACAATGGACTCTCTCTAAATCTCACTTGCCTCGTCTGTCAAATGGGAGTAGTAAGAATCTCTAATAGTATCAACCTCATAGGATGGTTGTGAGGATCATAAAATAAAAATATTAATGCTACCAATTATTTTAATGACAGTAAACTCTTATCTCAACTTCTTAAGGGGTTCTTCTGATTCCTTTTATATCCCAATCCACCTCATTGCTCTGGAGTGTGGTAACAGTCCTAGAAGTTCCGCCACATTAGTTTTTCTTTCTGCCTGTTAGGAGCTGAGCTCAGAGGGTTGAGCACTTTAGACCAGTAGGGGTATAAAGCCATGGGACAGGAGTGGTGGGAGGGGAATCATGGCCAGTGTTGCCATCTGCTCTCTGCAGAATGTCCCAAGCTCCCCACCCATAATTCCTGGTGTCCCTTACTCCAGATTCCTCAGAACTTTCTTCAAGCTGGGGTTTCCAGCTGTTGAGCTGGGCCCTTACTTGACTCTACTTATGTTCTTTTTTTTTCCTTTTGAGACAGGGTCTCACTCCATCACCCAGACTGGAGTTTGGTAGTATAATCTCCACTCACCACAACCTCCACCTCCCAGGATCAAGCGATTCTTCTGTCTCAGCTTCCCTAGTAGCTGGGATTACAGGTGCACGCCACTACCGCCTGGCTAATTTTTGTACTTTTTTTTTAGTAGAGATGGGATTTCACCATGTTGACCAGGCTGGTCTTGAACTCCTGACATCAAATGATCCACCCACTTCAGCCTCCCAAAATGCTGAGATTACAGGCCTGGGCCACTGCGCCTGGCCCACTGCTTATCTTCTCATCACTGGTCACTGGGGACCCCAGTTGACATTAGTTTGTACAAGGAATCTGTGAACAAGATGAGATGATTCCTCCCAACTCATTCTAGAAAACTGGGAGGAGAGAGTCACCATTACTGAGCCCTTCCTCTGAGGTATACAGATGAGGAGAAAAGTGAGTCCCTGAGAGTCTAGGTCAGGAACCCAAGGTTCCACAGCTGGGAGGTGTCAGAGTCTGCACCTGGGTCAGTTGTGACTCCTGCCAGAGAGCAGAGGTTGCCCCCTGAGGCATGGTTTGCAAGGTACCAGCTCTTTCATCCCTGGCTGTCTTGCTCTGGCAGCCTGTCTACCAGGGCTATGCATGGCCCTAGAGGAAAAGAGGCTGAAATCTTACATAATTACCCAAATCATGGCTCCTAAATGGCCTCTGATTACAGCACTAAAGCCCCTTTCTGCCATGCAGCCCTGGCTCTCCTGAATAGAGCTGTGACCACTTTGTACAGGATTTTTTCTTTTAAAGCGAAGGAGATGGCTTATCCGCATGCAAAGTAGGTCAGAACCTTAGCAAAGATCTTTTGAAACACTTGGCTTTTTTGAAGTCCTGCTAGGAAACTTCTTTTGTTTCTCCTGCCTTTGCCTCTTCCCTCCCGCCCCTCTCCTTTTTCTAAAGGCTCAACGACATCAAATGGTTCTGACAGCAACAGCGAGGGTTGCACATGATAAGCTCAATTATAAATCATGCCCGGCTGGCCCAGCTGGGCCGAGAGTGCCAACTGCAGCCAGGCTGCCATGGCCCAGTGCCTCCCAGCCTCAAGCACCTTTAGGGTATTATGGGCGTATGCCCAGACTGCCAGAAGCATGAGCGCCCTTGCCCTGGGTCCCACCACCTCATTGAGGTTAGGGGAAGGCTGGACTGGGATTGCACCCATGCCTGGGAGCCAGCGGTCTGATTTATGGTGCCCATTATTCATCCAACCTTGCAAAACGCATTTTCTTCCACAGGAAATCAGCCCAACCAGATGATTAGTGCTTTGCCTCATGGTTTGCTTTTTGGGGGGATACTTCTCTCCCCTTTTCTCTTGCTTCTCTACCCTCCTAACCCCACCATCACCAAGGATAGGCAGAAATCAGCAAGAGTGATGTAGATATTAAGAATGCTTTCCAGTGGGGTGATGTTTCTAAAGGTGGTCACACCTGATCCTATGCCAGACCCTCATGCCAATCTTCATGAACAGTCAGGGTGAGCAGGCACTCTGGGCCTCCAGAGATGAATAAAGTGATTGCTGGCACTAAAGGCTGCAGGGCCTGGGGGTGATGGCTCAGGGACTGGAAACTGAGTCTGCTCACTCTGGAGCTCTTTTCTTCAAGCCTCAATGAGTTGGGGTGTAAATAGAAATGGATGTGCATATATGTGTACCTGTGTGTGTGTGTGTGTGTGTGAGTGTGTGTGTGCCCTCACTGAAGGACAGGCTTGTGATCAAATGAATTTGCTCTTTGCACATGGTGTTGGTGTCATCCAGGTGTTCAGAGTGATTCCCCCTCAGAAGTGTCTCCTCTTACCCACATTCTACTCACTTGGGTCCCAGCAGGAGAAAGGCCTCCGTCCTGTTAGCCCTGCCATCCTTCTCATGTCCAGTCTCAGCTTGGGTCCAAAGAACAAGTAATTTTCCAGGAAGGCTGGTGTCTTTTGAGGCATTTAGAAGGGACGTTTTTCTAGGTACTTCAGGGGCTGAGTGGGGAGCAAGCTTAGGGATGTTTCTTTCATTCAATGAACAGTTATTGAGCACCTACTGTCTGTCAACATGCTTCTAGGTGCTGAGGGTACAGCAGGGAACAAAAAAGTCATGCTCTTCATGGAATGTGGACTCCAGTGAGGGATACAGACAGTAAACTTGATACACAAGTACATAACGATGGTGATTAAAGCTAAGAGAAGACAAAACAGGGAAGAGGGATAGGGACTTTGGAGGTTGCTGCAGTTTTATGTGGAGTGACCAAAAGGCTCACTGAGAAAGTCATGTTGAAATACAGGCCTCAGGGAGTGAGGCATGAAGACATCTGGAGAATGTGTTCTAGGCAGAGGAAAAGCAAGTGCAAAGGCCCTGAGGTCCAAGGGTATTTGGAGAATCAGAAGGAGGCCTTCAACTAGATCAGAGCAGGTGAGAGGCAGGGTGCCAAGTGAGTTCACAAAGGCAGTAGGTTGGAGGGGTGTGTATGTGTGTGCAGATTTTGTAGGGCTTTGATGTAAGAACTTTGGCGTTTATCCTGAGTGAGATAGAAGCCGTTGCAAGTCTCTGCATAGAAGACTGTCAGGATCTGACTCACACTTTCAGCAGCAAGTGCTCCTCCTCCCAAGACTATTCCTAGGTTGCCCCCCTCCCCCATCCTTCCTTCCAGTTTGCACCTCTTTGCTCCTGAGCTTGAAGAGGCTGAGCCAGACTGGAGGAGATGTTGAGTCCCTGTTTGCCCCAAAGAAGGCAGAGAAAAAGGAGCAGAGCTCACATCAGACATGGGGACTTTGCTCGCTGGGTTCCTCTGCGACTTTTGAAGTGACCATAGTGCGGGTCCATTTGCCACTCCAAGGCTCCAAGGATTCTGGAACTTTGAAGGCTGGGACAGCACCAAGCTGGGGCCCATCTCTCCTAAGATGTTTAGACACACGTCTGTCTGTCTACATCTGTTTTCTTCATTTTCCCACCCTTCGGGGTGTCCGGCTTCCAACCTTCCTGTGGGTTCTCTCTAATGACTGTGAGATGAGGTATTGCACGCAGCAGAGGAGCCAGCAGTGTGGGCAGGTCTGAAGATGCTGGATTTCTCACCTCTCCCGCTTGCTCCCTCTCTTGGCGCCACCTCTCCCCCTCCCCTCTTCTCACCCCTTTGCAGAAGAGAATGACAATGAAAGTGTGAAGATTGCTTGCTGGCTGGAGCTGCTCTGAGCTCCTCCCTTCCCAACCCAGAAGCAACAGTCTTTCTTTCCACAGCCTGTCCAGCCCTGTCTGTTGCTGGAGGTCCCGGCCCCTCCCCTCAGTCCCTTCTCTTGCTTTCCCCTCTCCACCATTCGGAGGCCATTCCTGGTCCTTTTGCCTGCAGTCATCAGGAGTCACTGGGCTGTTCTGTAGGGACTGGCTGCACTGGGATGCTTAATCTGTCATGGAGTTGTTGAGTAGGGATGGAGTGAAAACCTCCTGGTATACCCAATTGGTGTTATTTATCCCCATAGAAAGGGCCCAGGCTTTATAGTCAGTTACAGAGATTGTTTGCTTTTCAGAGCTCCAAAGTGAGTGACTCTAGAGATATCAACTTACATTCACATTAAGTTCACACAGCCCTGAGCTTGCCCCTCTGTATGGGCAAGAGAAAAGTGGAACAGCCCTACTACATTTCCTGTTGGTTTCCCATCCCTTCTCTCCTAGGAACTTCCCATTGTGGAACCCAGACACAAGGGTCTCCCTTCTCTCAGAGGGGGGCAGCCCCACGGAAGGGCGGGCTTGCAGCTTCCTTCCAGGGGCAGGGTGGGGTTTGTTTGCCTGTGTAAATTGCCTCTTGTTTTTGAGAGAGAGCAAAAAGAAAAGAGAAAATGAAACACTTTTGCCACCTCCTCGTTAGCTGGAGTCCCAGGTGAGCTCGGGAGCTTCCAGCTCCTTTTGTGTGGCTGACGGTCTATGTAGCATCTCCATGGTGATGCTTTGAGGCTTCTCGGAGCAGAGGACCAGGCTCCCTCACCAGCATTAGCCAGGCTGCTACTACCAGGCGGAAGTGGGGAAGGGGGACCCTGCTGGATCAAAGGAGGTCCGGGTTCAGTTGCCCTGGGTGCTGGTGGTGTATTGTTGCCTCTGCTTCTGCAAGCCCAACAGCAGCTTTGAGACCTGGGATCCACTCAAAGAACACATCCATAGTGGGACATTTAAGGTCTTCTAGAACCTGGTTTATGCTTCCTTTACAGATGTGTCTCCTGTGACCTCCTTACCCAAAGCCACTACTTCAGCCTTCCCTGACTTCCTCACTCCTCGCGTCTGAAGCAGTATCTATTCCTACTTCTGTGCTCTGGCCCCAGCTGTGCCCCTTGTCTGGGACCTTTCTCTTGCTTGGTATTTCTCTGATTTGGTTCCAGAGCCACCTTCCCTAGGAAGCCTTCCCTGATGCAGACCTGAGCGCCCAGGCTTTTTCCTCTTCTAAATCCAGACAGCACCCCCTGCTTCTCTGGGTCTGATTTGCTCTGGGAACACAAAATGGTTTTTAATTCATTTTGCATGTGAGGGGCAGGTGGCAGAGCAGAGGGAATGTGTGGGTCCCAGGGTCTGATAGTCCTGGGCTTGAATCATGGCTGTACCACTTCCTAATTTATTCTTACAGGACAAGTGCCACTCCCTACTATTCTCACAGAGCTACTAGACAACCTGTGAGTTTTCAGTTTCTTCACCTGTAAAATGGGGAAACTAGAAACTTCCTCTAGTCTTGTCAGGATTATACAAAGTACTGTAAATGAAGGGAACAGTGCTAGCATAAGCTCTTGTGCATGGTAGGTGCAGAACCCATGCCACTTTCCACCCTACCACTCACTGAGATGCTGTTATTTGCTCCTCTAGCTCTCTCCTTTTCCTCCTTCAGCCCTTGGCACACACATAGAATGAATCATTGGCTTCGTGTACTGATTTTCTTAATGTTTCTCTTGGGGCAGGGGTGGGTTGGGTTGTAGGGAATGGACTTTGCTGGAAATGTTCATCACTGTCTCCCTGTGCTTAGCACAGAATAGAAACAACTGGGCTCTCAAGAAATATTTGTTGAACGACCATCTGAACATGGATTAGGGCCTCTCCACCGCCAGATAATGTGTTCCTAAAAGGCAGGGACTGCTTTTTACTTCTTCGAATCTCCACAGAGCCTTGCGCATAGTAGGTGCTATCCAAGTGGCTGGTTAGAGAGCAGTTCTCGGTTGAACATCACGCTGTGCAGGAATGAATGACCACAGAGGGACTCCCCTAGGTGATTTCCAGGCTTAGGGAAAATCTAGAGTTTTGGAAGCAGAGGGGCAGACCAAATGAGTCCCTCCGAGGCCGGCACCAGATGGAAGGGATGGATCAAGCCTTATCCTCCTAGAGAGCCGGGCTAGAGTTAATTCCCGTGAGCATTGCCTAAGTTGGGACAAACTCGATTTTAACTTAAGTGGAAAATTTTGATATGAGTTTATGTACATTGGATCTGGTAAACACACAGAGTGTATTACTACGCACTCTGGAAACGTACAGTCCGATCAGCAAACAGATTAGTTTTAAGTGAAAAGACACTGGCAGACGCTTAAATTCATTGACTTGTTGAGAACGTCTAGATTTGGATACAAATGCACTGGAACGCTAAATCAGTTTGGTGTCTCAGCCCATCCGCACGGAGAAGCTATTGATTTTAGTTGATATGCATTGATTCCCAGAAAACAGGACGGCTTTTGAAAATGAACTTCCAGTAATTTCAGGGAGAAGCTGGAGCGTTTGTCTCCACGCGAGGCTGACTTGTTTTGTTAAACGTGTCTCTGCGCCTCAAACGAACAGAGTAGCAGACAAATATCTTCGTATGAATTAAAATGCATTGATTCTTGGAGGGAAGTGATGGTCTCTGTTAAAAGCTTTTTGGAGATGTTAGCATGCAAGAGTTTGAATAAAGCCTTTGTTCAGCACCTTCCTCTCTGCCTTCTGTTCTCCCCCAAACAGTGGCAGTTTTCCGAGTCCATCTGAAGTTGGAGTGGCAGTGGGCAGGAAGGGTGGGGAGATGAGAAGGGCACTGGTTACGCTATCAGTTTCTCCCCACTCCCCATGCAATGAGTGTGAGCATGAAACTGCTGTACTCCAGGGAAAAGACCATCGAAAGTGCTCAATGATGTTGAACTTGTAACAAGGCAGGAACAGATAAGATCAGGTGCCCAGGTAGAAGGGAGAGACAAAGGTTCCATTGATAAAGAAAACGGGAATGAAAAGGAAGAGCCCAGGGGTCAGAGTGGGATGCAGAAATGAGGAAGGAAGTGTGCAGTTTTGGTCCTTTGGTCTATGGCCTCTCTGTGCTGAAGGGGAAATCACTCGATGATAATAATCGAAATGGTGCAGGAGTGAGTTATCTCACTTTCTTACCATCTGAATGAGCTGGACATGAACCAGAGGTGTAATTTAAGCATTTCTCACCCTCGTTAATGAATAGCTCCCATGGGGTGTGCAGACAGCAGAGCTGGAAAAATGATTCCAGAAGCCAGGAAGGAGGCAATCGGCCCTGAACTTATTTTTCATGTGTTGAGACTCTCTGGATCTTTCTGGATTAAAGCCACGTAAGAGAACTTTGAGGATTTTCATGCAGTTGACTTCTCTGTAGCGACTTCTAGCTCCTCCACACCCCCAGGACAACCTAGGTAGGTGATTAAATCCATGTGGACTGTGTTTCTTGGCTGGGGTGGGGTAGAAAGTGCTGACCAGTAACACTGTTCATGGAGGTTAAACCTCCTACCTGGGCAACAGGAAGGAACACTGTTGAGTAAGATCTAGAGGTAGGGCCAACTGTAAGCTGCCTCTTTTCATCTCTGGCTGCACCTGTTCTAAATCAAGAGTCAGAGGGGTCCACATCTATTTAGCCCAGACTGTAGATTTCTCTCCTCCTCTACCCCCCTGATGTCTTTCCACTTGGCTCTACTCTGCTTTAGAAAGGGGGCTGTCTAGGCGTGGAAGCATAGAATCAAAGCACTGGAAAGGATTTTATGAATCTTTCAGTCCAACCACCATCTGATGCTTTCACCTCTGCCCTGCAATATCCTGTGTCAAAGCAGTATCAGTATGAAGTCTCTGGTCAAAGACACTATCTGGGTGTCTTTCTCAAATCACTGTAGTCAATGCAAAGTGCTCCCTACCCCCAGCAAGACCAGCTCCAATGTGAATGAATCAACCCAGTGGTTCTGGTTTTATCCTCTGGGGCAGCCAGAAACAGCCTAATTTTTCTCCCATATGGCTGTCCTTAGGCATTTGAAGACAGGATATCACAGTGAGGCTTCCCTGCTCCAGGTAAAACATGGTAGTTTCTTCAGCCAGTTCTCATACGAGATGGTTTCATATCACGGTTTCACCATATACTGCACCAGCTACATAATTTATGGAGCTTCCTGGTGCAAAATAAAAATGCAGGGCCCTTTGTTCAAAAATTATAAACAATTTCAAGACGGTGGCAACATACAGCATTAGGCCACAGGTACCTTCTGAGCAGCAGCCACATAGGTTGCAAGCCCATGCAGCTGCCCCTGACCATGTGGGGCCTCTGTTTCCAGATTTCAGTCAGCAGTGATGAGTTCTTTTTTTTTTTTTTTTTTTTTTTTTTGAGTCTCACCCTGGCACCCAGGCTGAAGTGCAATGGCACCATCTTGGCTCACTGGGTTCAAGTCATTCCTAGCCTCAGCCTCCTAAGTTTCGAGTCATTCTCCTGCCTCAGCCTCCCAAGTAGCTGGAATTACAGGTACACGCCACCACACCCAGCTAATTTTTTGTATCTTTAGTAGAGACGGGATTTCACCATGTTGGCCAGGCTGGTCTTGAACTCCTGACCCTGTGATCCACCCGCCTCAGCAGCAGTGATGACTTCTAAATGATGACCTTCTAAGCTGTTGTCCCAGGGTTAGTCTGTCTGGGGCAGAAGCTGAGTGACTGTCACTTTTTCTGGAGATATATTTCTTTTTTTTTTTTTGAGACAGAGTCTCTCTCTGTCACCCAGGCTGGAATGCAGTAGCATGATCTTGGCTCACTGCAACTTCTGCCTCCTGGATTTAAGCACTTTTCCTACCTCAACCTCCCGAGTAGCTTGGATTATGGGTGCCCACCACCACAACCAGCTAATTTTTTTTTTTTTTTGTATTTTTAGTAGAGGCAAGATTTCACCATGTTGGTCAGGCTGGTCTTGAACTCCTGACCTCAAGTGATCTCCCCACCTTGGCCTCCCAAAGTGCTGGGATTACAGGCAGGAGCCACCATGCCCAGCCTTGCATAGACTCTTCAGTGTTACTGAAGCAGTTGGTGATCACATTAGCTTTGCTGGCAGCTAGTGCATACAGGTGAGTCACACTCAGCATAATGTCCACTGTAACCTCTAGGTCTAATTTATAGCTGCCACAGTTGGGCCATTTCTCTCCCACTCTTGTGCAGTTAGAATCTATAGTGATAAATTTTGCTTTGCCTATAAAATCTATCCCAGTGCCTGACCACATGAATTGTTAGGCAAGTTATTGACTCATTCAATCCACTGAGAAACATTTACTGAGTGCCTGCTATGTGCTAAGCATAGTGATAGAAGCAAGAATACAAAATTGAAATTGAGCCTGGCCTTGAGAAGCTTGCAGTTCGGAAAAGGTACTCAAACAATAATAAAATGAATTAGTAGCTTAGTAGTTCCTGTAAGAGAGACGTACTATCAGAATGGGAAAAAATGGGAGATTACTCTGCCTGGGAAGGCATGGAAGGTTTCCAAAGAGAGGTAGGACTTGAAGGAGGAGTAGAAGTTTGACACATGGGTAGGGGAGGAGGGGCAGCTCCATTTCCGATAGCCTGATTTCCTCCAGATGAACTCCCAGCTCATTTCTTTTGTCCACTCTTGGCCCAGCAATTTGGCCTTTGTGGCTCCCCACGGATTTCCACAGCCTTTTCCATCTCTGGGGCCTTTCAGGCAGATCTCACTGCCTTGATGTGAAGACACTGCTGAAGTTTTTGCTGCAGTTTTAATTTCTTGACATCATCTGGGTGCGTTGGGAAAAATGAGATCTAATAATGAATGATTACAACTCTCAAGTTAAGTCTAGTTGGTTGACTAATCAATTTGGTTAAGTGAAAATCCATAGCAAATGAGTCGACCGCAGTATGACATTTCTCCATCCAATTTAAATTAAAATCACCAACCATAATAATTTCACAATTACTCAGGGAGGGCACACTGGAGACTTGACCCCCGGAGCAGAGAAATTGCAAATGCCGCAAAGAATGGGCTGAGAGCGGGGTGATGAGGGAGTCACTTAAGATGAACTCTGCCTGAACTGCTCCGCCTCGTCGGCTCCCAGGGGCGGTGGGGCCGTGAAGGATGCTGAGCTGCGGTTTCCTATTCTTGGGTGCAGCTCTGATTCTCTTCCCTACGGAGGCAAAAATTCATCCCTCCTGGATAGAAAGCCAAGGGAGGGCTCTTCCACCAGGAGAGCAGGGTCTCACTTCTCTAGATAAGAGGGTTGGGAAAGAAGTAAATGTTATTCTTTCCATTTCACATTCTCTCCCAAATTTAGACTATGAGTTCCTGGACAGTGGGTGCTACATCTATTTATTGTGAAATATGAGTGTTAATGCATGTTAACAGCTAATTAATAGGTTTTTTATAATGACAGTGATGATGACAGAGCAAAGGAAAATACTCTATTTTATCTAACACGACAAATGTTTATCTGCTGAACATCTCTTATACTGGGCATGATAATAGGCACCAGGAAGAGATAAATTACATATATAGTCCTTCCCTTCAGGAGCCACAGTCTCCTGTGGTAGCCAGATAGGTAAACACTTAATATTAATACAAGGTAAAATGTCATTGACGTTCATTAAGTAACTTGAAGGATAAAAATGATTTTGATCAGGGAGTTTCATGTGAAAATCTTGTGTGCCCATTACCTCATCTGTAAAAGGCATTTAGTAACAGTACTACGTCAAAAAGTTGTCATGAGATGAATGATGCCACTGAGCTGCAAGTTGTCCATCAGTCACTTTCACTGCTTCTACCGTAATAGAACTCCCAAACACTAGTTAACCATACAACTGCCTGGAATCAGGACTACATTTCCCAGCCTCCCTTGCTAGTGCAACCACATGGCTAAGTTCAGGCCTATCAAATGCAAATAGAAGTATGTGCACTTTCTAGGAAGTGCCCTTAAAGAGAGGGTGCATGCTCTTCTCCTCTTACTTCCCTTCTGCCAGCAGGAGTTCAGACATTGGTTGGAGCTGAAACAGTCACTATGGAGCACAAAGTAACTTTGGAAGCCAGGGAGGTAGAGCAATAAGCTAGAAAGGACCTAGGTTTTAAACACTGTGATATGCATACTAGCCCTAGCTTATCTCTGGAGCTAAAATAAACACCTAGCTTACTTAAATCACTGTTATGTTGGGTTTACTGCCACTCCCAGCCAAGCTGAATTTGAGCTAGTTCAAATGGGTTGTTGCACATTAAATACTTTGAACAGTACTTAGCACAAAACAAAGGCTCAAAAATTAGTGGCTAATAGTATTTTTAGACCTTATTCTACAGGAGATAAAATACAAAGTCTCTGCCTATTGAGCAGCAAGGCACTTGCCTTATTTCTCCATGGGAATTCCTAGCTGAGTATCCCAGCATCTTGCATTGAGGTGAAGCCCTGGTTCTTTGGCCCCTCCTCCTCCCACTGTCAACTCTTCTCACACTCTCTGCTTACTATCCTCAATCTCTCCACCCCTATACCAGACCGAAATTCTACTGTCACCATCTTAGCCATTACTTATAGAGAGAAGAAGCAGCGGCAGCTCAGGAGAAGTATGTGAGCAAGGAGTCAGGTCCTGTGGATCAATTTGTAATTTTTCTTGTGGCAGCAAGAGTAGCATGAGCGATGTGTGCACTAAATCCTGGCAATGGCAGCAGCACGGCAGCATGCCTTGGCTTGAATTATTTATCTCTGGGTTCCTTGGCCGAGTGGGACTGGGGCCCTGGGAGGATGGGAAACAGTGGGTGTGTGTAAGTGCTCTCCAGCATAAGCCGTCCTAGGGGTTGGGAGCAGTGGTGAGGCTGATGATTTTTTTCTTGTTGGTCTTCTAAACCATGCAATGCTTTGCTATAGGAAAGGGCAGGGAAGCACTGTCTCTAGGCAGGTGGAGGCACTTCCAGTTGCTGGGCGGATGAAGTTGGAGTTACTCCTTTTCATTGCTGGATCACTTATAAGAAAAATGTTGAAATTACTGCCTTAGAAATAAGGAGCGGCTCTTTGCCCATTTTTGGGTGTGTATGTTGAGAATGTTTAAGTGCATATTTTGTCTCTAGCAGGGAGAAGGAGAGAAGGGAATGTGGAGCTCTCCTGGCTTGGGACGGTTCATAAAATTTTGATAGATATTATTAGTGCTCATCAATATTTCCAAATATCTGCCCTTTTCTGTTCACATGAAAGAATTGTCAGAATTAAGTGGCTAGTTCTGGCTGTGGAGTGTCACCAGGAATGACATGTAAACACTTAAGAGTTGGTGTGCCTTTCTCCATGTCCTTCCTGCCTGCCTCAACCTCCCCCTCTGCTGCAGTGAATTTGGAGATGGTGATGTCATGATCTGGTGGAATTTACATCTGCCTGGGTCCCTGAATGACTGTGTGGAGCAGAGCCCCATGTGCAACAGCATTAGGCATATTGATTAGTTAAATAAATTTGTTGTCTCAAGTGACTGGGATTTTGGAACTGCTAGAAATGGTAACACAAACTAATATACCCCAGTGAGTCATGGCAAATCAAAGATACATCCAGATTCTTCACTTCAACAAAAAGCTGGGGTTAGGAAACCAGAAATTAGAATCTGAATGGGCCACTAGACCCTTGTGCAAGTGGTGTAGGCAGAGAAAAAAGCCAATGGCAACTGCTGATATATAGAACTGGGGATGGATGAGCCTGGGGTGATACCAAGAGTGACATGGTCAGTTGGAGATCTGCGGATGTATCTGGGACAGATAACACTGTCATGCTGACATTCTGCTGTGACATAAATCATGAGAGGGAGGGCTACGTTTATGGTTTCAAGACAGAAGGACAATTCTGGAATCCTCCTTAGATCTTGTTAGGGGCTGAATTGTGTCCCTCAAAATGCATACGTTGGAATCCTTGCCCCTATACTTCAGAATGTGACATTATTTAGAGATAAGGTTTTTACAGTGATAATCAAGTTAAGGAGAAGTCATTAAGGTGGGCTCTAGCATAATATGACTGGTGCTATGGTGTCCCTCCAAAATTCTGACATTAAAGCCTTTATCCCTAATGTGCCTGTCTTGGAGATAAGGCCTTTAGAGATGTAATTAAGGTTAAATGAGGTTCTAAGAATGGAGCCCTAATCCAATGGGGCTGGTGGCCTTATAGAAGAGGAAATGACACCACAGATCTCTCACTGTCTCTCCGTGCACACACAGAGGAAAGCCCGTGTGGGGCACCCTGAGGAGGAGGCCATCTACAAGCCAGGAGACGCCTTACCAGAAACCAACCCTGACAGCGTCTTGATCTTGGACTTCTAGTCTCCAGAACTGTGAGAAAATAAAGGTGCTGTTGAAGCCTTAAGCCCAATCTGTGGTATTTTTTCTTGTGGCAGCCCCAGCTAATTAAGACAGACTTTGATCTAGGACTTGTTTCTTAAGATTCCCTCATTTTCTTAGAAATCCCCAAGTTTTCTGAGCCAGGCTAGGTGAGTCCTACATAGTCCTATGTAGGACTCACCTGTACAAAAGAAAAAAAATTGTACAGAGTCAGATTTTTTGAGGTAGATAAGAAAGAGAAGAGAGGAAAATAATGAATATATGAACACTTCCTTGCACTTTTAACAAAATGCGTTTTTCTACATTATCACACTGGATTCCAATTACAACCCCCTAAGAGAGGGATACTTAACATAGGCTTATAGCATTTACTCATTTGCTCAGCAACATTTTTTGAGCATCTACTATGTGTTGAGGTTTTACGCTAAGAGCAGAGGAGGCTATAGCACCTGCTCTCAAGAGGCTGAGGAAATTGAGGCTCTGGGAGGATGAGCTGCTAGCTCCATCTGACACTGCTAGTCAGGATTTCATCCCGGCTGCTTAGCTCTGTGTCCGAGTTCTTGGCAAAAAGGAGGAAAGCGGGGACTTAGGTTGTAACAAATGCTGACAGACCCTTGCATTTCAGCAAAAGCTGTCTCCTTTTTGCCCTTAGGAAGCTGGGACCCAGTGTCACACCCAGGCAGCATGTCCGGCTGTCCATCGCCTGCATTCCAGTCAGTCTCCGCCTTCTTCTTTTGCTGGCAGAACCTTCACTTTGTCCAGCTGTCGTGCTTAAAGGAAGGCTGGCTTTGCCCAGGCCCAGAGGATGCATCCCATAGGGAGCCAGCCAATCACACTAAGCCTATTCTACTTGTAATTGTAACCAGCAAGAAACAATCTGCAGAGGATTCTTAGGTTTCTCACCCTAAAATGGGCACATCCTATATTTTTTCATTTTTTGAGACAAAGTCTCACTCTGTCACCTGCTGGAGTGCAGTGATATGATCTCAGCTCACTGCAGTCTCTGCTTCCTGGGCTCAAGTGATTCTTATACCTCAGCCTCCAAAATAGCTGAGATTACAGCCACATGCCACTGCATCCGGCTGATTTTTTTGTTTTTTTAGTAGAGACAGGATTTTTCTATGTTGGCCAGGCTGGTCTCGAACTCCTGGTCTCAAGTGATCTGCCTGCCTCAGCCTCCCAAAGTGCTGGGGTTACAGGTATGAACCACTGTGCCTGGCTTTTTTTTTT
>NW_016107343.1:3977724-3990616 GCF_001604975.1 Cebus imitator | reverse complement strand
TTTTTTTTTTTTTTTTTTTTTTTTTTTTTTTTTTGAACATTTCATGTTACTTCTTTCCAGATTAATAATATCAAAAGTAAACCTTGAAGTTAGGGTTTTTTTTTTTTTATTTTTTTGGAGACAAGATCTTACTCTGTTGTTCAGGTTGGAGTGCAGTGGCATGATCTCAGCTTGTACAGCCTCAACCTTTCCTGGCTCAGATGATCCTCCCTCCTCAGCCTCCTGAGTAGCTGGGACTACTAGGTGTTATGCTTTTTGTACAGATGAGGTTTTGCCAAGTTGCCTAGGCTGGTCCTGAACTGCTGGACTCAAGCGATTTACTGCCTTGACTTCCCAAAATGCTGCGATTACAGGTGTGACCTACCATACCTAGCTGCATCTTGTTTTTTGAGGAGTATTATTGTGTGAAGACATGATGCGTAGAGCTCCTGCCGCCACTCTACCACCATAAGGAGAAAAGCTTAAGGACAGTTGCCCAACACCCTCAGGATGGGCAGAGCAGGGAGGGAAAGAACCTAGGCTCTAGATATTGGTTGACTGAATTGAGGACAGCTGCCCAACACCCTCAGGATGGGCAGAGCAGGGAGGGAAATAACCTAGGCTCTTGATATTGGTTGACTGAATTGAGGACAGTTGCCCAACACCCTTAGGATGCACAGAGCAGGGAGGGAAATAACCTAGGCTCTTGATATTGGTTGACTGAATTGAGGACAGTTGTCCAACACCCTTAGGATGTGCAGAGCGGGGAGGGAAAGAACCTAGGCTCTTGATATTGGTTGACTGAATTGACGGACAGTTGCCCAACACCCTTAGGATGCGCAGAGCAGGGAGGGAAAGAACCTAGGCTCTTGATATTGGTTGACTGAATTGACGGAGCTTCTTGTTACATCAGATGATAAGTGTTCTTATTGCCTAAGCCCTTTAGGATTGAACACTTTGCTACTCACAGCTAGAAACTTCCTAATACAGGCAGGAACGACCAACCAGTTTGTGTATACTAAGGGCCCACTGCCTCCACCACTAACTCAGCTTCAAACCCTGCCAGTCTCATGACCTTTCTGAACCTCATCTTCTCATCTGTATGATTAGGATAGAGATATGGGTTTATTTTGGGTCTAATCCTTCAAATTTTACTCTGGGTTCAGCACTGAGAGAGGTAGTCTGAGGGATGCAAAGAGATAATAATCAGCTGGTGGAGGAGATGAGGAAGAGAGATCCCCTTCCTCACTGTCTGAAAGAGGGAAAGTGTGTGTGAGGGAGAGCCAGCTGAGAAAGGAAGCATGGGGTGCCTGCTAGGGAAAATGCCTGGGTTACATGCACACCAAGGGCCATTTCAGGATCACTCACCTGACAGTCCTCTGACTGGTGTCAGCTGGCGCTTGGTTTGCTCACAGCACTTTGTGCCTGGCACCTTTCCTGTGGCTGGACTGGCTCTTCCTGGAGGGCTAGGAGTGGGGTGGCAGATCATGCTGGTGTTTTCTAAAGCCAGAAAGGAGAGGGGAGATGAGAATCTATCCGTGACCCTCACATGGTTTTCCACCCAGTTTCAGAGATACCTTAGATGGTTAATTTCATGTGTCAACTTGACTGAGCTAAGGATGCCCAGATAGCTGGTAAAACATTATTTCTGGGTGTCTATGAGTATCTTTCTAGTAGATGTAAGCACTGGAATCCATGGACTCATTAAGAAGATCTTCCTCCAAGTGTGGATGGGGGTCATTCAATCTGCTGAGGGACAAATTAGAACAAAAAGTCAGAGGAAGGACAGATTCTCTCTCTGTTTGAGCTGGGACATCCATTTTCTCCTGCCATCAGGCATTGCCACTCCTGGTTCTTGGATCTTCAGACTCAGACAAGGACTGATACCATTGAGTCCTCTGATTTGAGGCCTTTGGGCTTGGATTGGAACTCTATCGCTGGCTTTCCTGGGACTTTTGCTTACAGATGGCAGATTGTGGGGCATCTCAGCCTCCAAAATCGCATAAGCCGGCCCCTCATAGTAAATCCCTTTCTATATATTTATATATGTCCTAATGGTTCTGCTTATCTGAAGAATGCAGATTAATATATACCTGCATCAGAATTTTCAGAATTCCTGTTCAAGGCAGGCTCCAGCTTCCACCTGAGGCCCAGAGAATCAGCTGAGCTGGGCACTGTGCCTTGTGCTTCTGTGTACAGCCATTGAGTGTAGTCCTCACAACGAAGCTGGAAGGCGGACACTTATGTTACAGGGAAGAAAACTGTGGCTTAGCAAGGTTAGCTCTCCCCACCAAAGTCACATGACTGATCAGAGACAGGGCTTGGACTCACGCCAGGGATTTGTCTGACTCCTTACTTGTTTCTGGCTTGGTATATGAGTGAGGTCTTGGATCACTGGGGCTGACCTACTCTTCTAGCTTGCTCTGCTATCCCTAAACCTAGGCTTACGTGGCCTGAGGGATCCGAAACTCTCAGTGCTGTTCTGGCTTAGGCAGGGGCTCATTCCTCTGCTGGGGGAGTTTCTTCTTCCAACCTCTGCCTCTGTCTGTGAGATCGTACTTCTGTATTTTTCCTTTGCCAATTTAATAGTTACCCTTGCTTTTAGAGCCTCTGTGACACCCTTCTTCCTCCCCTCTGCTTCCCTCTCTACCAAACTAACCCGACCCAACCCAACCCAACCCAAACCAAACAAATCTCTTTCATTATATTTACAGGTCTTGGTATTCATTTATTTTCTCACTCAATATTCATCAAATATAATTGAGCACTTATTCTGTGTCTAGTGCTAGAGAGAACAAGAGTAAACCTAAACAGACATGGTGCCAACCCTCACAGAGTCATGGTCAAGTGCACTTCTCATATTGAATCCCGACTCTCTGTCTGTGTATATATCTCATCTCACCAGTGCTGTGCTATCGATGATAACAAACCAGGTCTTGCAGTGCCCAGGACAATGTCCGCCATGTAGTAGGTGGAATAAATAATGAAATGGGGGAAAGGGCTATGAAGGGTAAGGTAGGTACAAGAGGAACATTTCAAGGAGGTCAGGCAGTCTGCCTTCTGTTGCCGCATCCTCCGAAGAGGCTAAATCATCTAATAAATGGTTTCCCAGCCTGAGGCCCTGGAGAAGGCTGACATGTCAGAGGCCTGAGGCCAGTGCCCAGCCCAAGCCCATGTTGGGAGGATGCATTATGAATGTAAGGTGTAGGAAATGGAAATTATTAAACTCACAGATAGGGACAGAAACCGCTTTGTGTGGCTGCAGAGTTGGGAAATTATGCCAAAGCAATGCATTGCAAATCAGCCTGTGCTCAGCAGAGAAGGGCTTTTATTCTCCAGGTCCCGAAGTTCCTTCGGCAGCTTTTGTGTGCAGCCGCGGAGGCCCTTCTGGGAGGAACAGAGAAGCTGGTAATTTTGTGGCTGATTGGCAGACTGTCCAGAGCCAATAAAGATATTTGTTTTCTTGCTGCAGCGCTCACAAACCCCAATCTCAGCTCCTCAATTTTGTCTTTCTTTCTCTTCTTGTGATTCCCTCCTTCTTTTTCATTATGGAGAGGAATGAAACCTGGGCTGGCTCTCTCCATTAACATGGCTTAGTGTGAGCCCAGTGGGGATGGTGGACCCCATCCTGGGGAGCCATGAGGAACAGAGGACATTTGCCCAGAGTACTCAGCCTTTTTCCCAGGCATCCAATTTGCTTGGCACAATCCACGTAGATGAACTGTGAGCCTTTGGTGCCTGAGAGAGCTTGATGTTTGCGTTTTCCTGAATCCACCCAACATCCCTGTGATGTTTGGCCTTGCCTGCTCTACTTGAAGGATGAGGACTGGTGATCTGTCTGAGGTCCCAGAGTTGGTAAGTTGTGGCATTGGGATTTGAAGTCAGGTTTATCTGGTTCTGAAGTCTGTGGTCTTGGAATTTTTGAACACCCCTAGTGGTGTCTCTTTCTATTAGCATTCATGGCATCTGTGCTGATGAAAAGTGCTCTTATTGGTGACTCTAAGACTGTGTTCTCCAACTGGTCAATCCTAAGTCACAGGAACATCTTGAAATTTTAATAAAAGTATCTAAGTTTCGAAATTGAAGGGACATTGCAGACTGGAGTTCATTCCCTTTTCCACCTGGGCTCACTTTTTAGATAATAAAACTCAGGCCAGACAATTTAGGAAATGGCCTGGGGTCACCCAGGATTCTGCCAGGGAGAGTCCTTACTCCCAGTTCAGTATCTTGTCCATTTCATCTACAGTATCAATTAGGACTAGGTTTAACTGTGAGCAACAGGCACCCCCAAAACCAGTGACTTAACAAAGACTACTCTCTGATGAAAAATAAATCAGAAACAAGCAACTCAGATGTAAAATAAATCAGAAGCAACATAGAAGACCACTCTGATGTAAAGTAAATCAGAAGAAGAAATGGCAGCTCTGCGGTGTTAAGGACCAAGAATCTTTCTATCATGTCACTTTGCCATGTGTAACTTCCTCCCCAAGTTCTCTTATGGTCCAAGATGGCTCCTGGAGCCCCAGCCATTACATCCAATGACTGGAAGGAGGAGGCCTTCTCCTTCAGGAAACTTCCTGGAGGTTTCACGCAGCACTTCCGTCTCACTAGGCAGAATTTAGTGTATGATCGCACTAGTTAAATACAAGACTGGAAAGTGTCATCTTTTAGCTAGGTGCCTGGTTAAAAGTCAGGATTCTATTCTATTATTAAGAAAATAGGAGACAGAAGCTACTGGGGAGCAGCTAGCAGCCTTTACCATAGCTCATTAGTCTCTAAACGGATGGCCAGCACCTGACCTCCCGGTCTGCAGCTCTAGGAATCCCAGGCTGAGAGGAAAGCTTAAACCAGCAGGTCTTTACTACCAGAAAAACAAGTTTTTGTATTTTTGGGGTTTCCCCTCTAGAGAAAGTTTTTTTTTAGAGTTGGCTTTCTTTTATTTTTTTTTTTTTTTTTTTTTTTTGAGATGGAGTCTCGTTCTGTTGCCGGGCTGGAGTGCAGTGGCATGATCTCAGCTCACTGCAGGCTCCGCCTCCCAGGTTCAAGCGATTCTCCCTCCTCAGCCCCTCAAGTGGCTGAGACTACAGGCGCGTGCCACCACACTTGGCTAATATGTGTAATTTTTAGTAGAGATGGGGTTTCACCATGTTGGCCAGGATGGTCTCAATCTCTTGACCTCGTGATCCACCCACTTTGGCCTCCCAAAGTGCTGGGATTACAGGCATGAGCCGCTATGACAGGCACATGAGACTTTTTAATAGAATTTCACCTAGTATATTATTTTTGGTTTTTGATTTACTTCAAAGACATCATTGGTATAGCTTTGATGACTTCCTGGATTTTATAAACCATGAGGATAGAGGTTTAGAATAGACAAAGGAAGACGTGATGCATGTGAGTGTGCCAATGTATGCGCACATATTTTTAGAAGGGAAGGGAAACCTCCACTCTGCTTTTCCAGTCATGTCCCAGACTGAAAAAGCAGAAAGCCCTGATTTTGTTCATGTGCGGATTCTTCAAGCAATGTGGAGCAAGGGCTGCTTCTTTGAATGTCTAGAGGCAATTAGGGGCTTGGGATGAGAGAAACAGAATGTGGAAGCTGAGGAAGCAGCCTAGAGACAGTGAGTCCAACCACCTGTTTTTATAGACACAGAAATTGAGGTCCAGCGATGTTACGGGTTTCTCAAAATCTATAAGAACCCACTTTTCTTATTCCTACGCTAGGGCTGTTTTGCCTATACCTAAGGCTATTTTGCCTTCTCCAAAATATATTTGCATATGGTTTTCTACCTGTTTCATGTGTGCCACTATTGGTTCTCCAGTGAAAGATCTGAACACCTATTATGTTTAAAGCACTGTGCAAGACTTTGGTGTAAGGAGGAGAAAAAGATGAATAAGACACAGTTCTCATCTTAAAGAATTTACAGCCTAGAGAGGAACTGCAGACGCATCAACAGCTAACTATAGGGCAAGACAGAATGTACTAAAGGCTACATAGACATATACTTGATAACTGCTATGGAAAGACTGATTTGGCTGGATTGGGAGATTGAGGAAGACCTCATGGGGGAGGTCTTTGAAGAGGAGAGAGATTGTGGGAAGAGGTCATCTAGATTAGAAGAAAGCATGAATTGAGGCCCGAGAGTCACAATGCTACTTAATATCCCCCTGCCCTCGGTTCTCTTATGGAATTTGGGAGGGCTCAATAGTAGGACCCAAAAAGGGAAAGACTATGAGGGCCTCTTCTGCCTCCAGGGAGGAGCTCTAGTCCTGCTAACTTAGGCAGTGCTCTTGGTGCTGTTTGGCCATTAAAATGGCTGAAATAAACAAAGTTGGTGCCAGAGTCCTCACCTAGATCAGCTGAACCAGAGTCTCTATGGGTGGCACTCAGGCATCTGTCTTTATTTACAGTCCCCTAGGTGATTCCGATGCTCACTGGGGTGTTTTAGAGCTAAGAAGAGGTGACTGAGCCCTGACGTAGATGACAAGAGGAAGGTATGGGCATTATCAGCTGAACTCCACAGTAGCAGCTTTAAGGAAAGGAGGCCAGGAGGGAGAAGTGAGTCTCCAGATCCCAGGTAGCACCAGACTAACTCCCCACTATGCATATGAGCAGATAAGAACCACGGATGCAGAAAGGATTGTCCAGGCCCTGCAGCTTGTTACGGCAGCACTGTCATTCAGACTACTGCCCCTCCCAGTCCCATCCAGAGCCACCTTCACCTCAGTATGCCACCTCCCTCTGCCTTTTGCTCAGTCCACACTGAAGCCTTTGCATGACTGATGTGGTTTGGTTGTGTCCCAACCCAAATCTCATATTGAATTGTAGTTCCCATAATCCCCATGTGTCATGGGAGGGACAGGTGGAGATAATTGAATCATGGGGGTGGTTCCCCATCCTGTTCTTTTGATGTGAGTGAGTTCTCATGAGATCTGATGGTTTTATATAGGACTTCCCCCTTGGCTGGGCACTCATTCTCTCTCTGGCCACCCTGTAAAGAAGTGCCTTCTGCCATGATTGTAAGCTTCTTGAGGCCCCTCCAGCCATACGGAACTGTGAGTCAATCAAAAGTAATGTCCTTTATTAATTACCCAGTCTCAGTTATGTCTTTATTAGCAGCATGAAAACAGACTAATACAAAGATGAACAATGAGAAAAAGGCTTAGGTGACTGTGGGTGCCTCTATTCATTTGTGTGCAGTAGAGGTCTGGCTGTTCTCAAGAATGTGAATTCGAAGGTTGCCTGATTCTTGATTCTGCTTGACATTCTTCTTGCTTTTGGGGCAGGCATACGGAGCTGGTTCTTCAGAGAAGAAATGGCTAGTTACGGTGATGGTGGGTGAAGCTTGTTCCTCTGCCATGCATGTTTGGGTGTGGGAAGGGGACAAGAAAGGCAGTACTCAACAGCTATGGGAGCAAGGACTGCCCGGAGGGGTGAGGATGGTCACCTACTAGGAGCTAGCTGAATGTGGCAGAGGTGCCCCATGGTAAAGGGACAGTCACTCCAGCCAGCCAGCCCCTGATCTGCAGTTGGTTTCTGGCTGTGGTAAAGGCATTGCTTATTCAGTTGCCTTACCTTGGAGTCAGCAGAGTCCAGACATGTTATATTTCTCTTCTTATACACTCATGAACCACCATACCTCTACTTAAACATTCTTTTATCAGCATTTAGTAATCTGTAGTTGTATCTTCAGGGCCTGTTTCCTCTGACAGGTGGGGACCTCCTTGAGGGTCCAGTCTGTCTCCCCCTGTATTCTCAGTGCCTCACACAGAGCCCAGAAAGCAGCAGGTACTTGATAGATGTTTGTAGATAGTGTGATGGGAGAAACATTCAACTGGCCCTTTGGGAGGCAGTTTCTTGCCTGATTCTGCCCTTGGCACTCTGTGGGATCATGAGCAAATCACCTCTTTCTGTGCCTTGTGTCTCCTCAGTGAAAGTAAACAAAACAAAATCCAATTTGCAGCGAGCATCCCAATCTGTTTCTCAACACCTGAAGCTTATCAGATGGGACAGTTAACTGAGTTTCCAGGCGCTGGTTCTAATTCCAGCCCTGTTCCTTACTAGTACTCCCACCACTGAGCCCCAGTCCTATAGGGCATTATGGAGATTAATCTGCAGAGCAGGTATAAGGTGTTTGGAGAAGCTTTGACTTGTTGAACCCACGGATGGTTTTCTTCATACAAGTCTCCATTTGTTCTAACCAAGGACAGAACAAAAAGTCTATATGTGAGAGACTGCAGACATTAGAACTTACCAAGAGTTAGCCCAGATGGACATCAGAACTAGAGGTGAAGGAGGGAAATAGTACAACTGTAAGGAAGTGGGGGTGTCTAACTTACTGGGGGGGTTGGATCAGAGCTGGTCTTTCTGGATAAAGGGACTAGATTAGAAGCCTCAGGAGGACTTTGTCAATCATCAGGGTCAATAGCTGAATAAGTTTGGGGACAGAGACTTCTGCTCCTTTGCTGATTTCCCCAAAGCGCTGGGTGATGGCGTTTGCATGGCTGTAGGTTTCCAGTGAACACCTGCTGAAGCCTTTGCCTTGGGAGAGTCTCCAGCAAAATCCGGGAGCTTTGGGGAAAAGCTTGCCAGGCTGGTAGTTTAGTTTGCTCCTTCCTGCAGGGTCCTCCAGTCCTCACTAACAGAGAGACTAAGAACCCAGGTGTCCCTTCCAGGCCCTCCTGGCCTGCGAGGCCCTTCCTGCTACCAATTTGGGACTTATCCCTCTTGGCTCTTCTGTGGCTCGGGAGGGACCCAGCCCCAATCATCTCAGCTCCAAGAGAGAAAAGGAAGAACATCTGTTAACACAAATGCTTTTCTAATTTCTTTTTAAATCTCACTCAGCATCTGCGTTAAACAAGGCTGATCGGCTTGTACAATATTTAATTTTGGAACCATTTCAAAAGACGCTGGTTAGAGGGGAGCAATGGGGAGAACAGCAGCCTCCTAAATCTTTAATAGTGTGCTGGTTAGGAGCTTCCGCTGGGCTCCGTCCTAATCACACAGAGGAGAATAAGCAGAGACAGAATTTCTTAATAACAAATACCTTTGCAGCACCTCATTAAATCACTGCATTTCAGAAACACAGCAGGACACTTGGGTGAATAAATAGTGCAATCTCCTACTCTGAAGGATTTTCACATCTGAGTTATTTCTCCTGCATATGATCAGTTCCTTTCTCCCTCTGTCTCTCTCGTTTTTTATTTTCACAAATGATTTTAGCTGATGAGTTCAATTAATGAAGACATTACAGGCAAAGTTGGAAAAGAACCTCTTCCTTCTCCCCCTTTTTCATCTCTTCCTCTCCCCCACCTTATAACCATAGAGCCTTATTTTGTGTGTTTTTGCAGTTTAACAAATGTCACTGCCAAATGAGAGATGAGAAAAGGAGAGGGGGTGGAGAGGGCCACCCTGGTTGATGTGAAAACAAAGCCTTCCCTGGTTGAGTGTTTATGAAGATGGTGACAAATGGGGCCTGGGAGGGAAAGGCAGGCAGGGATGGAGCAGAGGTGCTGCAGGATCCCTGGCCACCTGTGGATGCACCTGATCTTCAGTGGGGCCTGCAGCAGCACAAGCGACTGAAGAAAACCATGGATTTTCAGTTGCACTTCAGTGTTTATTGAGCACCTAATGTGTGACAGGCCCTGTACTAGCTGCTTACAATTAATGCTATCATCAAAACTCTAAGGCAGAGAGCCTCTTCCCACATCGTCCCTTGCTACAGTTGACTCAATCAATCTACTAATCAATATATCAAGATTTTAATGAAGAGGCCATAAACTGGCAATCCCCAGACTGTGTCCAGCTCAAAGACATTCTTTGTTTAACCCAAATACTGTTGGCTGTTTATTTTTTGCTTGTTGACTCTTGTTTTAAATAGAATCAGTGCTTGAGTGTAGTGTTTTTAAAACAGTGATTTATAACCCCTTAGTGGGTCCTAAAATCAGTTTAGAAGGGAGCCCAAGTTGCCTATGCTTAAGTTTTGCTTTTGGGAGAAATATATCTTTAAGTTCATTCTTCAGTGTATTTTCTGAGTCTTTCAATATATGGGGCATTATTTGCTCTTACTTTCATAAATAAGCTTAACTTATTTATATAAGTGAATATGTATTCCATTTCCACAAAAATGGAATGGGGTAACTAAGATAGGATAAGATGGGATGGAATGGAATAGAAAAGAGAAGCAATAAAAGAAAATGGTCAATATGGGTCACACATGGTAAGGTAGTGCTATTCCAGTTTTGCATGTGGTGTATTTACATGCTGGTCCATGATCTAAAATGCATTGCTTGCTGTGGGACCCAGACAACAAACTGCAAAGCCTCTGTACTCATTTGAAATGCCCAACACCAAACATTTGCCTTATTGCAGAGCATCCCTGGACACATTTATCCTGATCCTGACTGCCTGAGCTTGAAGCTCACTTGGTCACATATTTCCCATGTGACCTCGGTGTTGATGTCCAGTGGTAGCCAGTGATGTGGCCATGAGTGGCTGGTGGTTTCAGTGTTCTAAGCAGATATCCCTGAGGTTTGGAAACGGCAGGCTGGGTCTCCCTTGGATCCTGCCTGTTTTCCAAGTTCTGTTCTTTAGTGTTCTCTTCAATTCTGTGAGCACCAGTGTACTTCTAATAAAGTATTTATTACCAACCAGAGTTGGCTTCTGTGCTTGCAACCGAAAACCCAGACTGCCACGCTTAGAAATCTGGAGATTTCACATAAAAGTGTGAATTTCCAGTTTCCTTTGAAAAAAAAAAAAAAGAGTCTTGTGTTAGGCCTGTGTTTCCCCACAGCAAACCTATAGATGGTGTATTGGTTTTGTGTGACCGTGGTAACAAAGTGCCAGGAATCGGGTGGCTTCAGGCAGCAGAAATTGATTCCCTCACAGTTCTGGAAGCCAAAGGTCCACAATTTGCCAGGGCTGTGCTCCTTCTGGAGGATGCAGGGAGGAGAATTCATTCCTTGCCTCTTCTAGCTTTCGGTGTCTCCCAGCGTTCCCGAGCTGGTGGCCATGTCCCTCCAGTCTCTGCCTCTGTCTTCACGTGGCCTTTTCCTCTGTGTGTCCATGTCATCTCCCTCTGCCTGGTCTTATAAGGATACAGTGCTGCTATTTAGGGCCCACACTGATAAACCAGAATAACTCCTCATCTTGGGATCCTTACATTATTACATTTGCAAAGACCCTTTGCTCAAATAAGGTCACATTCACAGTTCTGGGGATTGTGGCATGGGCATACCTTTCAGCTCACTACAGATGGATGTCTACAGCCTCATCCAGACTGCTTTAATCACCTGCATGGCCTCCTAGGCCTGCTGCTGTGTGAGTTTTTGACCTCTTAGTCTAGCAAATGCCTGCTCCACACCCAGGCCCAGTGAGAAGCTTTAGAAATGCAAGGCATAGTTTTCGCCCTCAGCAGCCTTGTCTCTCTAAACACAGATGCTCAGGAAAGGCTGGAGCAGGGATGAGGGCTGCATGGAGCTGGCAGGCCTTCTCTGGGCCTTGAAGGCTTGAGATAAGTAGAAAGGGGTTGGAAGGAATAGTCTTCTCATGTGAATTGTATGCTGGGCAATGCTCCAGGTGCTGGGGAGACAGCAGTGAACAAAATAGACTGAGTCTGTGCTATTATGAAGCTTCCATTCTAGCAGAGTTAAAAAGACAATAAACATAATCATAACATGTAAGAAAGTCTAAGTGTGATAGAGAAAAGTAAAGCAGGGGGCAGGGTATGAATCCCAGGGGACAGTGGGTGATGCTATTTTCTTAGGGTGGTCAGGAAAGACTTCTGTGATTAGGTGACATCTGACCCTGGTCCTAAAAGAAGGGAGGGAGGGATCCACATATATATTTCTAGAAACAGAAATCAAAGCAGAGGGATCAGCATGTGCAAAGGTCCTGTGGCAGCTGTGTGCTTGGTGTGTTTGGGAAACAGCTCTGGGGCCACTAGAGCTGGAGAGGAGTGGTCTAGTGGGCAGGCTGTAGACAGGGAGCACTGGGGAAGGGATTATGGCCACGGTAAGTGCTTTTAAGAGTTCAGAATCAAGTATACACTCCATAGCAAGTCTTTAAAGCAGGGGATCATAAACATGGATGAGGAATAAAAGGCTTCATTCTCACTATCACCAACTGATGTTTAGCTTTCCCTTAATTATAAATGTAGGCACCGTCCCTAGCATCTAATTCACAGCAATTTCGGTAGTACCTTGTGACTTTGTCAACCATAGAAATCACAGATTTTTTTTTTTTTTTTGAGACAGAGTTTTGCTCTTGTTGCCCAGGCTAGAGTGCAGTGGGGCGATCTGGGCTCACTGCAACCTCTGCCACCCGGATTCATGTGATTCCTCTGTCTCAGCCTCCTGAGTAGCAGGGATTACAGGTGCGTGCCATCGTACCCAGCTAATTTTGAAATCACAGATATTTTTATATCATATTACAGTTATTACACCTATCTTAAAATATTGTTTTCTCTCAGCACTACTTCAAAATTATATAATTAGACCTGCCACCAGAATGCATTATTTAATGTGTTAATAAAAAGCTCACATATCACTATATCACAAATTAGTTTTGAAAAAACATTTTCATAGCTGCATTTCAATATAATTTATTTTCTATGTAATCTTATGTATTTTATTTTATGCATTTAAAGACATAATTCTGGGAAGAAGTCCAAAGGCTTTACTAGACTCCCCAAGGGGTCCGTGGTGCATGGCAAGTTTAAAGGGCCTTTGCCTTAAGGCCTGAGGGATGTGGCTCCTGCACACACCTGGCCCCATATCTGGCTGTTTAGGTCCTCCCATCCACAGTGATGCTATCCTTCATCTGTACTGATCTACAGGCAGTTTCTCCACATGTGATGCCCTTCATTCTCCTCCAGCCTTGGCCAGTGCTGCTCCTTGTGCCTTGAACTAACTT
>NW_016107343.1:3947584-3977439 GCF_001604975.1 Cebus imitator | reverse complement strand
TCTTTCTTTCTTTCTTTCTCTCTTTCTCTCTTTCTCTCTTTCTTTTTCTTTCTTCTTTTTTGTTGAGTCAAGGATTTGCTCTATTGCCCAGGCTAGAATGCAGTGGAGCAATCACAGCTCACATCCTGTGTTCAACCAATACTTCTGCCTCAGCATCCTGAGTAGCTGGAATTACAGGTGCACACCACCACGTCTGGCCAATTTTTTGATTTTTTATAGAGACAGAGTCTGCCCATGTTGTCCAGCATGGTTTTGAACTCCTGGCCTCAAATGATGCTCCTATGTAGGCCTCCCAGAACATTAGGATTATAGGCATGAGCCATTGTGCCCAGCCACTGTTGCCTTTTAAAAAATTCTGCTTATCCTTCAAGTCTCAGCCTTGCTGTCACTTTCTCCAGGAAGCCTTCCCCGATGCCCACACTACCAGGTGGAAGTGTGCTCAACCTTGGGCTTTTCTGCCTTTCCGATTAGCCTGTGAGCTTCCTGAGAGTGAAGGCTCAGGGCTGATCTTCTCTGGTGTCAAGTCCAGTGACTGGCACAAAGCAGGTGATCAATATGCTCAAGAAATATCTTTGGACTATGAGAATGAGTCATCTCATTGAATCCTGACATAGTCCATGATGTAGTTGGGATTCCTTGCATTTTGCAAGTGAAGACGGAGGAGGTGGGGTTAGCCAGCAAAGGAGAGTGGTTGGAGGAAGGGCTTGGAGCTGTGTGAGGCAGTGGGAGCCCTGTTTGAAGCAAGGGCACTGTGGGCAACATTGGGAGACTGGGCCGTGGAGAGAGGGTGAGCCCACGTGGGCGTGGAGACTGAATCCAGGGCTAAGGACTTACATTTGATGCAGTGGTCACGAGGGGATGGTGCAGTGGTCACGAGGGGAAGGTGAGGCCTGGAGAATATCAACCATGTCCCCCTTCCTGTCCTCTGGGGAGGATGGAAGAGAACATTTGGTCATCAGCCTTTGTAACAACATTTACTGTCACATGCCCTAGTCTCTTCTTCTCTGAACTTTGCATTCCTAGGTTTTTTTTTTTTTTTTTTTTTTTGTTTTTTTTTTCCAATATTTTTTTTTTTCTTTTTGTGGTGTAGGGCTTGCATCTTGGTTTAGTAAAAAAGTCAGGAGGTAGATGTTGACTTCTCTCCCTTACATTTATTATCTGTGTGACCTTAAGCAAGTTTGTTAGGCTCTGGGAATACCTAACACTGGTAATCTGTCTACCTAGACACATGCTCCTGGCCAGGCCCATTCTCAGTGACACCTGGCTCATCTTCATCCTGCTGGTCTTCACTCACCTCATGTTCTCTGCCCATGCTGTGGCCCTGCCCAGAGGCCGGGGCTCCTCCTGTCTATAGAAACCCTACCTATCTCTCAAGGCCCAACTCAAACACCATCTTTTTTGAAGTGTGTGATACTGTATGGCAGCAGGACAGCTGTTTAACCTCTCTGGCCTCAGTTTCCTCATCTGCCAACATAGAATTGCTATGAGGGTCAAATGCGCCAATGCAGGAGTGGGCCTTGCTCACAGCAGGGGCCCACCACCCATTTGCTTCCCCTCCTTCTTGGGTGTCTCAAGTGGCTGGCCAGCTGCTGTGCATGGAGCCCTGCTCACATCTCTGTTAACATGGACAGGTCTGTAATCACTTCTTCTCTCAGATGTTCCATCCCCAGGCACGTGCACTTCTTGCTCTCCTGCTTGCCTTCCTCTTGCTGTGTCCCACACGGATCTCCTCTATGAATCTTTCAGCATCTTCTTCATAAGCAATGAGGCTGCAGGCCAGGGTCGCATCCACATCAAAGGGTTTCTCCGGGAGCTGGAGCAGGAGCTACGGATTTCTGAGGTGGCCAGGGAGGCCTCTCCATTTGTCTGTGCCTTTGGGGACAAGGCCTGGGGCTACCTGTCTTTATCTGCGCAAACAGTAAATGCCACTGAGCAGGTTCTCAAGACATAGGGCTTGGAAGAGGACTTAGAGAAGAGGCCTTGCAAGTACAGAGCACCCTTTGGGATAGGCCTGTATGAACTTTCTTTTTTTTTTTTTTTTTTTTTTTTTTTGAGGGGTTTTTTTTTTTTTTTTTTTTTTTTTTTTTTTGAGACGGAGTTTCACTCTTGTTACCCAGGCTGGAGTGCAATGGCGCGATCTCGGCTCACCGCAACCTCCGCCTCCTGGGTTCAGGCAATTCTCCTGCCTCAACCTCCTGAGTAGCTGGGATTACAGGCACATGCCACAATGCCCACCTAATGTTTTGTATTTTTTGTAGAGACGGGGGTTTCACCATGTTGACCAGGATGGTCTCGATCTCTTGACCTTGTGATCCACCCGCCTCGGCCTCCCACAGTGCTGGGATTACAGGCTTGAGCCACCGCGCCCGGTTCAACTTTCTTTAGGTTCTTGCACTTCTCCTTTCTGTGTGGTAGGTATTATTAGTCCCTGCTCTACAGTCTAGGAAGCTGAGGCCCAGAGAGATGAATGGGTTTTCTCTAGGTCACACAACTTGCGAGTGGCACAGACATGAATAAAATCTACACTGGTCTGCCTCCAAAGCCTAAATTCTTTCCATTGTGCCCATCTGTCTGCATACTCCCTTGCCCAAGTACATAAAGTCAGGGAGCTGCATTCGCTAGGGAGGAGGAATCTGCCTCCCTCTATGGGAAGGTACACAGAGATGCCGTAGGGTGACAAGTATTTGCAGGCTGCACAGCAAAGACAGACCAGGATTTCTGTGAAGGCTCCAGTCTTAAGGGTCAAGAGTGGGGGATCATCTAGACACCCAACTGCAGTGGCCAAGAACTAGGGGAATCTCCAGGAGGCGGGGGCACTTACCATGCCATCAATGTAATAATAGTATCTGTTCTCCTGATTCTGACCAAGCTGCTTCCACAAAGCCTGGGATGCTGCCAACATGTACCAGGAGGGGCGTTTTACATGAAGGCTAGGAAAGGGCCTTGGAAACATTTAGCTGGACTTGTGATTGTTGGTTCCTATCAGTAGGCTCACTCACCGGAGTTTCCCAGTTTCCCCAACTCCCCAACTTCTCCTTCTTCATCTTCTCATCCCATAAAGTACCAGGACCTCTGCAGGCCTCTGTTCTCAACTTCTTCCCATAGTGATGGTCCGAGATTGGGCCCCATGTAGTCAAGAGGGTAGACTCTGGAGCCAGATCCCTGGCCAACTGCCACACTGTTTACTTGCTTTGTGACCTTCTGCCACTGCTGCATACTTCAGTTTCTTCATCTGTCAAATGGGGCTAACATTTGTGCCAGCTTCACAACCTCTCCAGTTTAAGGTGGCTGCACTCCAGCCACCTCGAACTCAGCCCAGTCCTGGTTTCTCTGCCTCTGTTTTGCTCAATCTGTATTCTTCCTGGAACACTCTCCTGCACCGTGCTGCCCATCAACATCCTGCCCATTCTCTTCTTGAAAGTTTGGTGCAAACACCTCTGGAAGAAATACTGCCTCCACCCTGAACTTGGTCCTGTGAATTCCACAGCATGCAATAAGGCATTGCATGCCTTTTCTTGATCTCCTTTTGAATCTGAATATATGCCTTCACTATAGCAGGTACTCAGTACTCATGTTCATATGTTAAACTGAGGTCCTGTTACAACTTAATGTATTTCCTTGAAGCAAGTGCCCTTTAATAAATAAGAATTCTTCACAACTGAATATCACTTTATAGTGGAGAAACTCACTTTCACAGGCAGCATCTCAGTTCATCCTCACAGCAGCTCTGAGAAGGCAGTTGTGGAGTTAGCCCATTTTACAAGTGGGGAAAATGAGTTTTGGAGACGTTCCTTATCTTGCTCAAGGTCACATGGCTAATAGGTAGGGGTCCAGGATGCTGCACTCTGAAACCCACTTACTTTCCATCTCCAGACTTCCCACTGTCTTTCCCTTTGTTCAGGTGTAGACAATGTGAGCATCCAGGTTGACTAAAAACATTTCAGAGTAACAGCTCTTGCCCTAGATATTGGTTGCATTGATCTCTCTTTCCTCACTCCCAAGCTCCCTCCCTTGTGGGCTGATGAGAGAACTTGGGTAAAGAAATGCTTCCACAGAAACAGATGAGGGGGCCTGAGTCCCAGACCTAGTGGGCAGTATGGTTATTTATTTATATTTTTAATTTAGAGACTGAGGTCTCACTATGTTGCCCAGGCTGGTCTTGAACTTCTGGCCTCAAGCAATTCTCCCCGCTCTGCCTCCTAAAGTGCTGAGATTACCGATGTGAGCACCCCACCCGGTCACTACAGTTTAATGGCTTGAAGTCACGCTGGCCTGGCTTCATATCCCACTCGCCGTGCTTTCCTTCCTACCTGTGTGAAATGGGGATGATACTATATACCTTGTCTGGATGTGGTAAGCACTGAAAGGCAGAGTGTCTGAAAATCCCACTGCACAGTGCCTGATACACCAGCGATCCTCACAAAACAGGAGCTAATAGTTATCGTAAGGGTTTTTGCCGAATTTAAAATGAGGAAACTGAGGCCAGTATAAGAAAATTAAATGCCAATTTATTCAGCTCCTGGGTGAGGTTCTATGGTCCGGGGAAAGGGGGCCAGAGAAGTCACACTGACTTCCTGGGGCAGGGGTGGGGGCGGGGGTGGGGTTTTTATGGCTAGGAGGAAAGAGCAACAGCTGGGTGCTCTGATTGGGTCGGGGGGAGCAGGATTGGGACGGGGCCGGCCGCTATTGGCTGGCGGGTTGGCAGGCAGGTTTTCCGGTGGGAGAGCCGGCCAGGGTTGCGTTAGCCGGAGACTTCCAAGGGAGCCATGCAGCAGAGCTAGGTGCTGAGTGCAGAGTCAGGTGCTGAGTGCAGAGGTTGGTGTGTCCAGCCTCCTGGTGAGGCAACCGGCCTTACAGTTATAGTTAAAATTTATTGAGGATTTATTTTGTACTAGGAACCTTATTATTTTCATATTTAGCTCATTTACTACCCCCCACAATCCCTTGTAATACAATTACTACCCCCTTTTTTTCCCACAGATTAGGAAACTGAAGCTCAACCTGTTACATAGTTGCCAAATGCCACAGTTTTCCAATAGTGCCACAGGGGTGAGCCTGTGTCTGTTCATGGATGCGTCTCCAGCTTTGTACACCTGGGACACTGCCCCATTTGGTAGAATCAAGAGATAGAAACTGTTATTATTATCGTGGCTCCAGCAACCAAATCAGGATAGCAGTTTTGATATGCTTAGCCTGCCAATGTAGGGTTGGAAGTTTGAGCTTGGCAATGTGTTTCCAGGGGTGTGATAGGGTTGGGGAGAGAGGCTGGCATTGGGCTGTGGCCATTACAAGGCTGTGGATCAGGGGAAGAGAAGAAGCTACCTTTCCTCTCTTAGCGCATGGGCTGGAGGCAGAGCCCTGGGCCACTTGTGCCTGCAGTGCACATCCTGATGGATGGGATCTGACAGAGTGTCCTCCTTCCCTCCCAGCACAGGGAATACAACCCCCAGCCAGCAGGGGACTGAGTCCAGGTGAGCTGCAGGCCTCAGGCAATGACAGATACTTTGTGCAAACAATGCCTCCTCCCTTGGGGCTCTACTTCCCTGAGCAGTCCTCTGAAATAAACGACAGCATGGAGCACTGAGCCAGCAAGACCACAGAGGCTGACTGCCCAGGGCAGCCCTAACGGTCGCGTCCACAGCCAGCCTGCTGCAACACCATGCTCACACCCCAGACCTCATCCAATCTGTCTCCTCTATCAAGTTCAGGAGGGGTGAGGGAACTGTTGGAGCTGCAGACACTTGATCCTCTATGTGGACGGAGTGTACAAGTCTATGCTTAGTATCTGAATCAGTGGCCACTTTGGGGCAGGGAGGAATGGACAGAAGAGCTACATCAGATGTAAGATGCCCAGATGAGGAGGTCCAGATAGAACACTGAAGAGACAGACGTCTATTTTGGCTTTGGGTCTATTTCCTCAACATTCCCACTATGATACCATTGCCCACTTCTTTCAAGGACTTATAGATGGCAAGAGCTGGAGGAGCCTCAGAGGCTAATATATTCATCAGGTGCCAAAGGGAATTTGAGATAGTGCTGTCACTGGATGGCCACAGTGCTGTGGGCTTGGCCAGCAGATGCTGCCTTTGTGAAATGTAGAAAAGGTGCCCTCTCTTGGGGGATGCAGCCCTGTGCCAGGATGCACTGCTTGGTGAGTGCCAAGTAGATACGACTTCCGCCCCCTCTCATGCCCTGGGTCCAGCACCCTGCACAAGTACACGCAGCTGTCCTGAAACACCTAAGCCCAGAGAGAAGTCAAAATCCTCAGTGTGACCTACAGGGTATGTGCTAGCTGCCAAGTTTCAGCAACCATCGGTCTCCCCTCCCACCCACCTGGTAGCCACACCGGATTCCTTTGGGAGCTTCTTGCTGCCTCGAGGCCTTCTGCACTGGTAGCTCACTCTCCTTGAACAATCTTCCCCTTTTTGAAGGGGCAAACTGCTACTCATCCTACTGGGCTCAATGCAAGTGTTACATCCTCAGGGTAGCTTTCTCTAACCTCTCAGACTTGGTAGGACTCTATCATACATTCTCATGACAAAGGATCATTCTTCTATGCAGTTGTCATTAACTACTGTGTATCTAGCCTCCCCCTGCTCACTCCTGGACTGGAAGCTCCATGAGGGCTGGTACTATTTTGTTTATCACTGCATCTCTATCATCTGGAGCAGAGCCTGGCACATGGTAGACAATTAATAAGCTGGGTATGGTAGTAGGTGCCTGTAGGGAGGCTGAGACGGGAGGATCACTGGAGCCCAGGAGCTTAGAGCTAAAGTCCATAGCTGCACAATATGGCTACACTCTGATTGCATCTGTGAATAGCCACTGCACTTCAGACTGGGCACCATAGCAAGACCCTGTCTCTAAATAAATAAATATTTGTTGCATAACTAAAAGGCCTTTCTCTGATTTCCTCCTTCATCCTATAGGAAGCTTAGGACAGGCTTTGGTAACAGGACTTTCAAAGGGATGATTCTCCCCAGGGTGAAAATCCTCATCCGGGCATCTTGCATCAGATGCAGCTCTTCTATCCACTCCTCCCTGCCCCAAAGGGGCCACTGATTCAGATCCTAAGCATAGGCTTGTAAGCTCTTTAATTTTTCCCAACATCTCTTGCCCTTTGCTCACTCAACAGTGTCCTGAGAAAAAAATTTCTGGCTGCCTATGCACTGGGCTCAGGAAAACACAGAATCAGCACTGCCTCAACTTTTATTTTTAACCAGTGATTGATCTTGCTTCCAGCAGATTTATTTTCAGCATAGGGCCTGTGGGCCAGCGCTAATTTGCATGCCTAACTGCCCTCCAGGAGCTAAACCTCTCAGGTGATGTCCTGAAACACAGGGTTTTGTTGCCCTGACCCCTTCTCATCTCCTATGGGGAAGGGATGGGAACTGCTCCTGCCAAATACTGGGGGATCAGGCCTGGAATTCCGTTACCTTCCCTGGGACTGAGACTTGGTTAAGGAGCTACATCCAGCCCTTACTCCTTCTGAATTCATCATAGATCCAGATTATACTAGATCCAGGTTATGTTTCTATGTACTTTATTTCTCCATCTCATATTTATTGAGCACTTACTTTATGCGTATACAGAGCTAGATGCTAGACATAGAGGTGGGATGGGGAATGGAATTCCACGATGAGTTAATCTTTGCCCTGCCTCAAAGTCGAAATCCAGAGAAAAAAGACTGTGAGATAATTGTTTAGAATCAATGTGGTAAGTGCTAAGTAGAAATTTTGCACAAAGTTTTGCAGGGAGAGGGAAGCTAGTTAATCTTCTTAGAGACTTGTCAGGGAAGGCGTCATGTTATTTGCACTGCTTAGTGCAAATGTAATTTGCACGATATCTCTTCAAGTCAAGATCTTGTAGGCATAGGAAGATTCCAGGCAGAGGGCATAGCATGTGCAAAGGTATGGAGGCCAGAAGGCAGGTGACGAACTTGAGAAAGAGCCTGTTCAATGTGGCTAGAACACAGAACGCATGACAGCAAGTGGTGCAAGATGAAGTGGGAAGGAAAGGCATCTTTGCTAGTCTGAGAAGCTTATGATCACCTGATTCTTTATGCACTGCCTAACTCTCTAAACAGACTGCACGGGCCTTGAGTGGTAGGGACTGTGTTGCTGCTGCTGCCTTGTCACTGTCTCATAGCTCCAGGCTCAGAGCTGTAGGAGCAGTAGCCAAAGGAAGAGCCCAGGCCTGGCTAGGCTAGCAGGCAGGTCCTCCTGGAGCCAAAACAGATCCTCCCACGTGAAGTTTGAAAGGAAGCATCTTGCAGCTCCGTCTAATTACAGGGTAAGTGAGCCGGCCTCCCTCATGGTTAATTTGCTATGTGCCTTTATTGCCAGCAGAAGACAGATGACTCACGGAGGGTATTCCATATAGGCCTGCCAGTAATTGTCTTTATGACTTCATGAGCCTTTTATGGGCTCCACTGGGAAAGGTGTTTTATTTTTTCTCTTTTCATTCTCCATTTTCAGTCGGTAAATAACCAACTTCTGAGAGCGGAAGGAATGTCAAGTTCAGGTTCTAGGTGAAGCAATCCCAAGATAGGCCATGGCCATCAGAATTGAGGCCGGGGTCAAAGCACAGGACAGAGAGAATTAAGACAAGGTGGCACACTGAAGGGTACGTGAAGGGGGTAATGCCCATCAGTGATTAATATACATATCATCAAAATTTAAACATGAATAAATGTTCCTTTTCAGCAGATTTACTTTCTCAATGATGCTTGGCTTAGATTAATGATAATGTGAGTTTATCTTTTCAAAGTACACACAGACTGTTCTGCTTGAAGGGTTGGGGGAGGAGGTAGGAGTAGGTAGATGGGGAAGAAATTTGTGGTGTCCCAAAAGAGTGTTATGTGGGAGGATAGTCACAATTACTTTATATTTAATTAGCATCTAGTCTCTATACGTGCAAGAGGTGCAACAGTGAGACACTTGTTTAAACAGAATGATAATGGAGAATCGAAGGGTGTCTCATGTCAGAGGCACTCTGCGGCTGGCTCCCCTTGGCTTTCAAAAACCAGTTGTTACATTTTCAGGAATTTCATGAGCTGTTTTACTTCATGTTGGCAGTTTCAAATAAGCCATAGTGGGATTATTTACACCAGGGTAATGGGTAAACAGTACAAAGCAGAGCCCCACCCTCACTCAGCTGGTAAACATGTATCCGCATATCATTATTGTCACCTTCCATACCACTGAAGTGTTCAAGCAGGGCTCAAGGACCACCTGGCAGGATAAAAATCATGAACTAGTATTTATTGATCACTTACTATGTGGCAGGTGCCGTTCTAAGCACTTCACATGTGTTTACTCATTAACCCTTTCAACGCCACAGGGTTGATGCTACTCTAGAGGCTAAAACCATACCCATAAGGCTGAGACTTAACAGATGGAGCCAGAAAGGGTTATTAGATTATATCCTCATTTCCTGGTTTTACAGATGAGATAACTGTAAAGATCCAGAGAATGGAAATGGTGTGGCCAAGGTCAGTGGCCTGGAGGTCAATCTCCTGACTCCCCAGCCAGAGTCTGTTTCTCCTTCTCTTATTCTTCCAGCTTGCCTTACTATTGCCCTGTCTAGATCCAGGCAACAGCTGCACCCCAAAGGCCTAAAAGAGGCAGCCCCAGGCTAGAGGCCGTGGAATGAGTCCAGTGGGCTCTGTTTGTGTTGTTCCTATTTCCCCTATTGCTGGGGCCCAAGCTCCGTCCACGGCTGCCTCTCCTTCCACTCTGCCATTGTCCGAGGGTCCCACTGGAAGCAATCCAGACTTCAAACTCTCAGCAAACATCTGGAATAACAAGAAAAAATAAATAAAAATAAAAACCCAAGCCAGAGCTCTGCCTATTAGCCCAGGCCTCAACTGAGGGTGGAGGGGGTGAACAAAGGTGGGCTGAAACTCTCACAAAGCAGTGATTAGCCTCGAGAATTCAACTGCTAACTGCAAAAGGGTTCAAGGGGAATCCAATGTGGACCAGGATTGGCAAAACGACTCTCCTTGGGTGCTTAGGCTCTGCCGCTTGCTTTGCTGATTGCTTTTGGTGTGAAAAAGTTGGCCAGAGTCAAGAAAGAGACTCAAGATGAAAATCCCTTCAATTCTTAAATATATAGGTATATTCTAATGTAGACGGCATTCTAATAGGGTAAACATTCCAATGTAGACTATAAGATCAGGCATTCCCAGAGCTGAAAGGGCCTTCAGGAATGCTTTCTCTGCTTCCAGGTATCAGTGGGTGTTGCTGACAGACAGGGTGCTACAAAGGGAAGACAAGGGACTGTCATCCCAGGGTGTCAGTGGCACCTTGCTAGATAAATTCACCTTTTTTTGAGGTTCAGTTTCTTAGTCAGTTGAAGTAGAGGGTTTTAGACTCCAGGGACTCTTCCAGGTCTAACATTTTAGATCCTAAACAAAAGGGAACAACGTTTCAAAGATGGAATTACACACGCGTGCGTACACACGTGCACACGCACACACACACACACACACACACAAATTGACAAATAGGAAAAGCTTTCAAAAATCTCATTCAAATTGCTGAATTTGTCTATTAGTGAGATTTGTTTCTTTACATGTGCTAATTGGTCTTGGCATTAATTAATCTGATTTCATTATATTCTCTTTAATTTGTCAAGATATCATTTTGTTATTGGGTGATGGAACACTTCGAAGGATTGTTAGAATTGGAATATATTTCCCCCCATTTTAAAGTTCCTGGAGAAAAGTCGTTGTCAATTAAGTTAATTTGCATACACATTAGGTTAATCGTTTTAGTTTAGCCAAATTTGTGGAAATTTACATAGCAAATTGACCCTCCGCTTTTCACTTAAACATATATAGCACACTGAATGGTGTATTTTGAGTTGCTAATGAAACTGAGGTTATTTTACACGCTTCTTTTAGTAAAAGAGGTCTAATTAGACCAAGTAATTTTTTATTTCATCCGTAATTGCAAAACAAATAAGCTTCTTGGCATTTTTTTTCCTAGCGGCAGCATCACACGGACAGGGACGTTAATAGGGAAGTCATGTTTTCCTAATTAAGCCCAGTTTGATTCCTGCTCACTGTTCCGGTGTCAGCCCTCTCCAGCTTTCTCCTAGGTACTCTTCTGCCTGAGTTGCTAAGCCTCCTGGTATACCTATTAATAGAAGACTCCCCCACATGGAGCCAACTGAATTAAAAAATGTAACTAGGAAGGCAGGGTGGGAATTTTGACAGATTTGTTTTTAAATTTTTTTTTTACGCCAGAGAAGAGAAAGTTGAATTTAAAAGGGGGTCTTGCTTCTCTCCATCAGGGGAAGGAAAGAGAGAAAAATAGCTTTTGTTCTCCCCTAGAAAAGAAGTTGGCATATGCATTGGTGGTGGTGTTTCAAAAGTGACTCTAGGGGCTACCTCATTCAGTGCTGGAAAATTGGCTGTTGTCTCCTCTTCCAAGACTGTGGAGCAGTGGAGAGCTTGTAGTAATGTGGGATAGATGGAAAAAAAAAGGGGGGGGACCTGGGATCTGAGCCTTTGCAGAGGGGAGGTGGAGGGGAACTTCTCTTGGCCTCTGTCCTAGAGGAAGTGGGAATTGTGGGTGAGGGGAGCCGTGGGAGGGATGTTGGTATAACTGTATGGAAGCTGTGCTCCTCCTGTTTCTCTAGATTACACAACGGACACAGAAGAACTTGATCTGCCTATGCTGGATTTGTTTTTTTCTCTTCTGGCAAACATGATTTTGCTGAGTTGTAGGGGAAGGGCCTGGAATGGACAATAGGTAAGGCTGGGCAGATAGAATCAGAAGTGGGTGCTGCACCCTCAGAATAGAGTCAGGAGACTTGGGCTCCAGTCCTAGTTCAGGATTGCAAAAAGTGGCCACAGTATCATTTCTCTTTGTGTCCCTACTCTTTACAATGTGAGTTTACAATTCTTCTCAAGAGGTAAAATCTACTTCCAGCATCTTTGAATCTGGGCTGTCCTGTGACTTGCCTTGGCCAATAGCATGTGTAAGAAGTGGTGATAGGCCAGCTCCAAGCCTAGTCTTGGAAGGTCCTGCGTGAGACTTTCTGAGTTCACTCTCTAAGAACCCTGCTACTACCCAGACCAGCCTGCTGCATGAGATGGTACTAGCCATGTGGCCCAGTTGCCCCCATTGTCCAGCTGACGCTAGCTGATCCCCAGAAGGAGAGCCACCTAGCTGGCCTTCAGGGAGCTGCAGATTGCATGGCAGATCCCAGCTGAGCCCAGCCTAAATTTCAAACCCACAAACTGTGAGCTAAATAAATGGTTGTTGCTTTTTGGCACTAAGTTCTGAGAATGATTTGTTAAGCAGCAATAGCTAACTGATACAACCATTAATCAGTCCTTGGGAAAATGTCTCTTCATCCTTGAGCTTCAGCCTCCTAATCTGTAAAATCAGGTGGGAGTAGAGAATCCTAATCTAAGTTTCCTCGCAAATACCATCTTCCTGTAGCTAAAAGAGCCTGGCATTTGGCCAGAAGGGACTCCATGTAGGGCACACTCGGCTGTTATTGCGCACTGGCACACTAAGGAAAATGAGTCCATCAGCTGTGCTGTAGATGAGAATGGGATATAATACATGCAAGAAGGAAAGAAAGCATTGTCTGTCTTGGGACAAAGAACAGGAAAAGGAGATAGTGTTGGGGCCCTGAAATGTGAGCTGGTGAAGAGGTGGTGTGAGTGTGTATGCATATGAGACACCTGAAGAAGATGAAGTTACTGAACGTCCAGAGGGCGGTGGAAGGGGTGTGCTTTGAATAACCACGAGTCTGATAACACTGTGTATGTGGCAGGTTCTGACGCATCAAGGTGGAGCACACAGCCAGCAGGCTGCAGGCCCAGCCATAAGCCCCAGAGGCCTATGGCCACTGAAAGGTGTGGGTTGGTGCAGAAAGTGCCCAGCCAGCCTTTGGAATGGGGTTTCTCAACTGGTTTCACCATCATGCATACCTATACCAGGAACAGACGGGACGCTCTGAGGGCATGCCTGCGTCATGAGCAATCCCTGTGGTGGTCTCTTCACGCTTTTATTTACCATTGAAGAATATATTTAGATCATCAACTGGAAAATAAGTAAACCAAATGTTGTCTCTCCATATAATGGGATATTATTTGGTCTCAAAAAGGAATGAAGTACTACATACATGCTACAACATGGAGAACCTTGAAAACATATGCTAAATGAAAGAAGCCAAGTCACAGAAGACCACATGCTCTATATGATTCCATTCCTAGAAAAGTCCAGAGCAGGGGAATCCATAGAGATGGAAAGTGGAGTCATTGTTGCTTAGGTCTGGGGTAGGATAGCGGATGGTAGATAAAGGATGTGGGGTTTCTTCTTGGAATAAAAATGATCTAAAATTGTCTGTGGTAATGGTTGCATAACTCTGGGAATACATTAAAAAATCATTGAATCGTACACTTTAAATGGGCGAATTGTGTAGCATTTGAATTATATCTCAATAAAGCTGTTAAAAAAGAGTACACTTAGGAATGCAATGATTAAGAATGAGAGGTACAGTGCTTAGCTTACATAATCAGGGCTTAATATTTGTGAAATGAATAAATGGCCAAAGAATAAAGGAATAAATGTTTTTCTATGGTTAAATTTGAATTTACCCTGGTTTAATCAAACAAGTTATTTGTAAACTTTAATTTTTTATTATTTGGGATGCATTAATATTTGGGAAATACCTCTTAGTTCACAGAGACCTGTGGGTTAAGATATGCTCCTCTGGCAACATCCCTATCATGTAAAATTCCTGTTGTGGGGCTCACCTACTGGATTGGACTCCTGAATATCAGTGTGGGCTCTAGACAGGTCTGAACTTTTCCTGTGCTCTTGGGTTTCTGAGAAGCCAACTGACCCCATGAGTTTTCCTCATCTTGGCCTCACCTCCCTTGCACTCCTCCTCCTTTCCCACCGATCCTTGCTGCTCAGGTTCCAGCATTCCTTGTATTCAGGCAGGTGTCTGGCAGCTTCTTGCAGTCTCCCTGACACTAAGCCAGAGAGGGCAGACACTCAGCTGAACTCGGCCACTATGGTCAAATGCTTAAGCTGGCAAGGCTGAGGCACTAAATCTTGATATCAGAATCCTGAATATATGCAGGTGTGGAGTGATGGGTGCAGGAGTCCTGGATGGCTGAGTACGGGGATACCTGGTCACTTGGGTCTTGGTCTTCGATGCATTCAGGCGATAAGTTTAGCTTTTTTTTTTTTTTTTTTTCATCCTCTCACATTTTTTTTCAGCATCCTTCACCCACTATGTGATCCTCTTCCCCTTTCTTCCCCAGTCCCCTAGGCTGGCCTGATTCTAGGGCGTTTTTGTACTTAACACCATTGGCTGAGATGTAATTATTGTGTCTGTTTTCTATGACCGACCTCATTGCTGGAGGGAAAGGCCACAGCTATTCATCTTTATATCTACCCAGTGCTGAACAGACTGCCTTGCACACAGTATTAATGTGTGTTAAAAGTGAGTCATTTTCAAGCAAAAGGGGTTGGCCAGCATCATGGGGATCATACTCCACTGGTGCCCCCCTTCTCTGTATGAATAGAGAACTGGCTTTACATGACAGAAACCTTGTGTGAAGGTCAAATTCTAGATCCAGGCAGGAAATGGACACATGTGAACTGGTCCTATAACACAGCAGGGGGTGGGGATCACGTGAGCAGCTGGAGAAATTGTGCTCTGCCTAAGACATCTAAAAACACATCTTAAAAAAAGAAAAAAAAAAAAAAAACTCCTAGACAAAAATCTATGTTTGAAGTATCCTGTGCACTCCTCTTGCGACAAGGTCAAACTTGAATCCTGAAACTCCAGGGAAAAGGTGACATTTCCTGGAAGTTTTCTAGCAGCGGCAAGGTCGGGAGGCATAGCATGAACTTGGAGCCAGAAGAAAAAATAGAGCTTTGACTCTATCATTATTAGCTATGTGATATCCAGGCAAGGCATTTCAGATCTGTGCTTCAGTGTTCACATATGTGAAATGGGCATACAAATGACAAAATAAGGTAGATAAGTGAATGTTGTAAAATGTAAACATTGCTATACAAAGACAAGGTACTAGGGTTCTTGGAGGAAACTTGCACGAAACTCGCACAGCTTCCCCTAGGGACTGCAGGGGCCCCAATCTTGTCATCAGTCGAGAGCCAGTCAATGTTGGATGTGCCATGTCCCACCCCCGTGGGGCCCCCCTCCCTGCACTTGTCCTCTCGCTGATCCAGGAGCAAAGTAGAAAATGGCATTTCTGAATGAGGCTGACAGTTCACCAGGCACAAAAACCCACCCAGTTGTGACTCAGAGTTTTGGAGGCACAGATAGAATTAAGGAAATGTTAATGTATTCGCATCGCTTTGCCTCCTGCCTACACAGGCATAAGCAGTAAAGGGGGAGGAAAGGGTGGGAGAGGGGACAGGAGATGGGGGGTTGTGTTGATGAGCTCTGGGGGTGGGGGATGGGTGGGGACTGTAGGGTCCCAAGGCTGCCTGGCTGTTGCAGCTGGGCCTGAGATCCCCAAGGGACAGGGAGGGATGTGCTGGCATCTGGTCTCTGCCAAGCGAGTCTGCCGCCCTGAATGCAGTATCAGCTTGGGCACAGGGCTAGAGCAAGTGGGGCCCTAGGGTGCGTGTGTGTGCCCACACAGGGGATGGTGAGGTGGCAGGAATGCAAGCTTGATAACCCAGAGCTGTCTGCGTTAGTCTTGGTGATGTGCCTTGTCAATGGCAAACAGCCGTTTAGAATCAGTCTTTTCCAAATGAAGCCCCTGAATGTTGTATGCTTAATACAATCTATCTGTCTGTCTGTGCGCTTATGCAGGGAGCTGGCTCCCCAGGGCACAGCAGCTAGTATGCTACCTCAGCACAGAAAAATCCCCCAGGAGGCTGCCTCCTTTTCTCCCCCTCCTGTGGGTGGCCCCAGGACTGAGCCCCGAGGGGCTGGGATGAGTGGTTGCCAGTTTGATGGGTGTATGTGGAGGTATCCTGTATTACTGCTTCTGTTACTCACTTATTGCTGAATGCAAGTATCTGTTATACCATTTGCCAGCACTGACTTGATGCCATCGTGGGCACCAGAAAGGCAAAGACACACAGTCCCGCCCCGCAGGCTCACAGGCTATCTATAATCAAGGTCTGTGACCCTTGCAAGAGTCCCAGCACCTGGCTGTGGAGGGTGCCCAATAAATGTTATTAACAGAAAAAGGCGTTCTTAATATCCAGTCACAAGTCAGGGATGGTCCCTGTTCACTTCAATTATGGGACCACTAGGGGGACCCCTGGGCACCTCTGGGAATGTAAGGTGGCTGAATCTTAAGAATGTAAGGGTGCTCTGGAATCAGTGGAGGGGTGGCTTCCCCATAAGAAGGGTTATGGGGCGGGGCTGTCAGGAAATGCCATGATGTGTTTGCCTGGGGAGACTCTAGCTCAGTCTTCCTTCTGTGTGACACCCTCAGCATCATCCAACTAAATGTCCACAGGAGGGCCCAGTGTACGGTCAGTGACCCCAAGAATGGAAAGACCTTGTGAGGAGCTCTGGGCAAGGAGGCCCAGTCAGGAGCATGGAACAGGCACCAGCCTTGAGAATCCCAGGTGGGGATCCGCCCTGCTTGGCGAGGCTGAGAAACCCTTCGCCATTACTTGCCAGGAAAAGCAATGGTTCTCTCTTGCCCTCTCCTCCCCTTCTCAGGTCTTAAATGTTTTAAATGCCAGTCTTCATGGTTTGATGGAGAATTTTACACCAATGCAGAGTATTACCTAGTTAATTTGGCTAGAATAGACTGTTATTTTACACGGTGAGGCTGTTGCCTCCTGAGCTAACAGTTCTGTGACCATGGGCTGGGTAGCCTGCTCTACTGGAATCTGAGGAGCTGGGGGTCATCTGCAAATGGGCTTCCTGAGAGCTTCATGGGAGGTTGGAGGACAGGAGGGGGACCCAGTCAGGCTCTGGGCTTGTTCATTTATTCCTTCAATCATTCATTTATTCATTTCCTTCTTTATTTAACAGTTGACTTATTCCGTATTTCTTAAGTTCATTTATTTTATTTATTAATTCAACAAATTTAATTATGCGTCTGAGAGGTGCCAGTTCCGGTGGAAGGTCCTGGGAGGACAGAGATGCATAAGTCCCTGTCCCTGACTTTTAGGCATTCATATGCCAAGGAAAGACATTGCAAACAGCAAAGGAAGCCAGATATTAAGACTGGCTGTTTGGGGGGGCTATGGCACGCTCTGTAGGGGGGTGGAACTTGACTACTCTTGATGGACCTACACTAGGCAAATGTATTAGGATGTTGACTTGGCAATGGGATTGAAAGCTGAGTACAATAAATGGTAAGAATTCTAAAGAGAGACATCAACCACATGAACTTCCTCCAGGGGTTATTAAGAGGCTGATCTGGTCCTGTAACTACCTCCTCACCATTTCCTAGTGCCCAATGTCCCAGGCTGTGGAAGAAGAGAGAGGGGCAAACCATTCTTTTAGTGGAGACTGTTAAGACATTGATGGAGATTGGGAGTGCCTATAAGAAGAGTGATTTACATCTCCCAGGCAAAATGAAACATTGCAGTGCTTCAGCTAGATTTGAGGATGGTGAGGGGGCTTTTGGGAGAACTTGCCCTGTGTCCTCTGCTTGCTTTTTTCCCAAAGATTCCTGAAGTGGGAGTAGGGATGATAGGAAGTAAGAAGAAGAGTGGCTTGTTGAAACAGCTTGGACCAAGGCCACAAAGAACTGTAGAGCAGTGAATCTGGGAAGAAGATAGGGCAGTCTCCCTTGCACCTTAATCCTCCTCTGCTCCAAAAGGGCTCCAAAGAAGACCCAGAAAGTCATGGATCAGAAAAAGCAAGGAATAGAGGAGGAGGTGTTTCTGTGGGGCTCTCTAGGTGGCCACTAAATGAAGGGAGGGCCTTCATTTAGGGGTTGGGGGATAGATTTAGGCAGGGGGCCAAGGTAGCCATGGCTGTCACTTCCTGACATTATTATCAGCACCAAGAGGGGCAGGTGACTTAGAACACCTGTGTAAGAAAATGTGTATCTTGTGCACAGAAATCATCACATGGGCAGAGTCACTAGCAGGAGATGAAACAAGGCTGAGCCAATTAGAGATTTCCCCATGGGATCAAGCTACCTGTTATCACGATGACTCCGGCCATTTCTCATAATTTCCCTTTCTGTTCTCAGCACTAATGACTCCAGAACCAGGAAAGTGACTAAGAGGATAAGGTGTCTGTCTATGAGTTTGTTAATGAGAGATTCCACAGAACATGATGGAAGGTGTAACTGGAAAAACAAATGTCAGCGATATGGTTTGGCTGTGTCCCCACCAAAATCCCATCTTGAATTGTAGTTCCCATAATCCCCATGTTTTGTGGGAGGGACCCAGTGGGAGGTAGCTGAATCATGGGGTTGGTTACCTTCATGCTGTTCTCGTGATAGTGAGTGAATTCTCATTAGATATGATGGCTTTACAAGGGGCATTTCCCCCTTTTGCTTGGCACTTCTCCTTGCTTCTGCTGTGTGAAGGACGTGTTTGCTTCCCCTTCTGCCATGATTGTAAGTTTCCTGAGGCCTCCCCAGCCATGCTGAACTGTGAGTCAATTAAACCTCTTTCCTTTATAAATTACCGAGTCTTAAGTATGTCTTTATTAGCAGTGTGAGAACAGTCAGATTTATGCCTTACTGAGTATAAACTGTATAATACCTGAATAGACAAAGAAAAGGGGGAAGCACATTTCAGGCAGAGGTAAGCACATGCACGGAATCACAGAGGGGCAACAGTGCACCACAGAGAAGTCTGAGTAGTCTGGTCAGACTGGGGGCAAGTGCATGGGGCAGGAAAGGATGAAGTAGTTGCTGTCACATGCTCTCCAGAAGAACTTAGAAATGACTTCTGATATAATATTCTTATATGAGCAAAGGGAGAACTTCACCTGGCCTCTGTACTTTAAAAGGCCCATTTAGACTCTCTCCATTAATACCTTTATTAAAGAAGACATGGGTGCCTCTGTTACTGGATTCCCGTGCTCACCCCTGGCTTGGAGTGATCCCTACCTAACCCTAAACATCCACACTCAAGACTAACCCTGCTCAGGCCCCAGAGAAGTGCTTCTCCATGTCTCTTGCCCTATGTCCTTGAAACAAAAGGCAGCTGAGACAGAATGCCATGAAAGTTTGTGAATTGTGCTGTTGCCCACAAAAGGGAGATGGTGCTTTGGAGTGGGTGGTGAGGAACAAGGGATTGAAGCAGTGGAAATGCTTAGATATAAGACCAATTAATTACCTGTCAAATCCTTCCTCTCTGATAGCATGGGTGCAATAGAATCTTTCATAATGAAGTATCCACAGTGCTGAGCATCTATTTTCTTCTTTTCTTTGTGTTTAAATTTGTGGTTCTGGAGGTAGTCACTAATTAGCCTGATATTTGCAATAGTTGCATGTAAAGACTGAGAATCATTTTGCAAGATTAAATAACATATTTTTAAAATGTATATGTATGTGGGTCTAAATATAACATGTGTAAAGTGTGATAAAGACTGACATAGATTCTCTACATTGCTCTATGAATCTAGATACTGCTGAAAGAAACTGATCAAAATAAACTATTTTATAATATTTTATGAACTGGTAATTTATCATATGTGACCAAATTACAATGTTTGGAAACAAGTAAAATTCAATGGTCATTTCTGAATATATAGAGGTGTGGCTTTAAATTGTCATTTCTAATTTCTACTGTCTCAGCAGAGAAGTTTTTCCCAATTGGAGTTAATGAAAAAATGATTTAAGAACTACAACAATTCAAGAAATGTTGTCTAAGTTGGCATTGATCTCAATAGAATACAAATTATGTAAACATCTTAATTATAACAACATAATTAGGGATTCTGTTTAAATAAAGGCAAGAAAAATAATTTTGGAGTAAATATATAATGGTTTTTGAATTATTTTATCTTTGTTTTATTACTCATCCAAACATTGTCAGCACCCAAACATGTGCAATAATTAAATTCATCTATCTTTGATATTTGCCAACTTTCAGTCATAATAAAAGAAAACTGTGACTTTACACTTATATTTTGACAAATACATGAAGGTATGTTTGTCAAGGTAGGAGGATGTCTTAGTCCATCCTGGCTGTGATAACAAAATGTCATAAGCTGGGTAACCTATAAACAACAGGAATTTATGGAGTTCTAGAGGCTGAGAACTCCAAGATCAAGGTGCTGGCAAGTTCAGTGTGTGGGGAGGGTCTGCTTTCTGGCTCCCAGATGGTGGCTTCTCACTGTGTCCTCACATGGTAGAAGGGAAAAGAGAGATTTCTTGGGCAACAATTATAAGTGCACTCATCTCATTTATAAGGGCTCCACTCTTATGACCTAAACATTTCCCAAAAGGTCCCACCTCCTAACACCATCACCTTAGGGGCTAGGATTTCAACATATGAATTTTGGGGAAACAGAAGCACTCGATTTATAGCAGAAGATAAACATATTTTATCAAAGTTTGTTACCTTGATTCGTACCTTTTAAATACTTAGATGTATGGTCTGTGGGCCTCTGTTTGCCTCATTGTGCTGGACCCCACCAATGCTAGGAGAAGACCTGTGCATCCTCTGGAGCAATCTTGGCCGACTTCTCCCAAATTCAGCCTTTGCACTTACATTGTAGACCCTGAAGGCACAGGAAGGGTTTGACAAAGGTCTAACTCCTTAATAGACAAAGCATTGGGACATAGGGATTTTCTTGTTCTCCTCCCTCCTTGTATAGGTGAAGGAATTGTGTTAACAGAGAGGCTAAGTGTCTTGCCAGGGTCACCCAGCTACCAAAGCACTTGGAGGCCCTGGAATAGGGCTGGAGTAGGGACTGACGTAGTGGGCAAAGGGTAAAATGGAGAGGAGCTAGCATGGAGGCACCTGCACCTCAGCAGCCCTGAAAATGCTTCAATTAGCGGAGCTCAGCACTGCCAATGCAGGAGGAGGGAGCCATGCTGGCCTTTTGTGTGCCCACTACCTTCGTGTGATCTGGGAGATGTTCCCAGCCCTTCACTACCTTACTCTCTCTGAGCCTCGGTTTTCCCCATTGTGGAATGAGCAGGACAGACAGGATGATCTCTAAGATGCCTCTGGGCCTCCACGTCCTATGTCTGTGTGATTCCCCAGAGGCTGCAGGTTTGTGGAACCCTGAGGACTGAATTTGGCCTCAATCCATGTTTCTCCTTTATTTCTAAAACCACATGCACTTGCTGGAACACTAACTCCATCTGGTCTTGATTCTCTTCTTCCTGATTTCACTCTCTGCTGGAAAGTGCTGCATCCTGCCTGAGGCACCTTAGGGAGCTGCTCTCACAAACTCCCTAGTTTTTCTCCCCTGAGGCTTAGCAAGTCAAGCATTGCCAAGAGCTCCCTTCCTTCTGCCCCAGCAGAGAGGAGCAACCACTGCCTGGGGGAGCAGGCTTTTGCCTTCTCCCCTGGGGGCAGCTGGCAAGCTGGAATCACCAGCTTCCCTTCTTCCACAGGTACCTGGAAGCTGCCTGGGCCCTCCGTGGCAGGCTGCCCTCTCTCCAGGAATTCCAGGTTTTGGAAGCTTTGATCCCTTGCTACAACTGCATCTCCATTGTGCCCACCCTTGTCCCAAGCTCTTACTCAATACTATCTTCTTACCCTCCTCTACTCATTCTCTCATTTAGGCCAGAGACAGTACAAGGGTTAAGAACCTGAACTTGAGTTCAGCTCTCCTGTTTATGGTCTGTGCAGTTGTCTTGGGTTATTTTCATATCAGTCAACTGGGCATAATAATTCTTACCTAAGGGGCTGTTATGAAGTACAGTACTTGGAAGGACCAGTCACAGTGGCTCATGCCTGTAATCCCACCACTTTGGGAGGATCACTTGAGGCCAGGAGTCCTAGATCAGCCTGGACAGAATTGCAAGACCCCATCTGTTCAGTTTCTTTTTTTAAAGTACAGCAGTTGGTACGCAATAATAAATAATGTGTCTTAGTCTTTGATCTAATGAACATTTGTGATATATATTGTGTTAAGAGTCTTCATTAATATCCCTAGGTTTCCTCCAGATTTTATTAAGAGTCCTTCACTTTCTTCTTAATATCTAAATAAAATAATCTGAGTTTCCATCCCACACACCTCTGGGGAGTCCTCCTCCACCATAGTTTTGGGGGTTCGCTGGGTAGGCCTGTGTTCTGCTGATTCCTTGTGGTTCTGAATTCCTGTCCTTGCTTCAGTTCTGAAACCATTTCCTGACGTCTTGCTTTCTGCTCGATTTGCTGCCTGCCCAGATTTGCCCAGTATGTGATCAGAAACCTTCTGTCTTCCCAAGACACCATTAGTGTATGTTGTGTATGAGTGACAATTTTTTTAGGGCTTTTGAGAACAGAAGGGGATTACACATCCAAGAAGAGAAAGAAATTAAAATCAAGTATTTGATATGGTTTGGCTGTGTCCCCACCCAAATCTTATCTTAAATTCCCACATGTTGTGGGAGGGACTTGGTGGGACGTAATTGAATCATGGGGATGGGTCTTTCCCATGCTGTTCTCCTCATAGTGAATAAGTCTCACGAGATCTGATGGTTTTGTAAAGAGGAGTTCCCTTGCAAAAGCTCTCTCTTTGCCTGCCGCCATCCATGTAAGATGTGACTTGCTCCTCCTTGCCTTCTGCCATGATTGCAAGGCTACCCCAGCCATGTGGAACTGTAAGTTCATTAAACCATTTTCCTTTGAAATTTCTCAATCTCAGATATGTCTTTATCAGGAGCATGAGAACAGACTAATACAGTATTATATACCATTGTTTATAAAGGCATGGCGTTTGCTGAGTAAAAAGAAGGGAATTTGGGCAAGGTGAGGCATTCCACGCAGAGAGAATGTGTTGTGCAAACATCCTCTGTAGCCCACGGGGACAGTCTGCTAACAGTTCATTAAATTCATGGCCTCCTCTTCCTTCCGGGTTCTCAGCTGTTCCCATGGAGTTAGCTGTGGCAAGTGGCTGAGGTCTAGCCATTTGCAGGTGAGTGGAAGGGATGTGTGCTCCTCCCAGGCCTGGACCATGAAAACCTTTGGGCACAGTCTTTCTTGCAAAAGATCAAGACTGGGATGGTAACCTTTGGCTGACTAGGATGGTGGTCCCTAGGGAGCCCTTGGGGGATGTATGTTGGTGACAGCAGAGCTGTTGTCAGCCTGTCTCTGGAAAAAATGATGACAGCTTCTCTTATCAATCAGCAACATTCACTGTGTTCTGTTAAACGAGTGAAGAATAAACTTCTTAAATTTGAGCCATAATACATTTTGGGGTCTTTTTGTTTTTGCAGTTAGCATTACCCTAACTTTTGCATCCAAACCTTTTTCTTCTTCAAACTCATCGCACTTGCAATTCCTTGAGTAGTATCAGCCTTTCTTGGTAGACTGTAAGCTACACAAGGGCAGGAACTATGCCTTTCTGTTGTCCAACTCCCTGGTGCACTGTTAAATGCTCCCTGATTTCTCTGGTTGAATGAAACGAAATAGACGCTTCTGGGAACTCTGCACAGCGCCATCTGGTGAGCGTGGGAAGCAGTGCTGCCTTGTTTCAAAGCTTTGTTGTTTTTTGCAGAGTGCTTCTGTTCCTGCTCCCCAGGCCCTGGCCTGGCGCTAAACTTGCCTAATTCTGACTTCTGAATGTAACATATACCCTTGCTCCAGGCTGCTTACATGACTGCTTGGAATTCTCCTGCCCAAGATGTCCGTGCCAAAGGCTGTGGGAAGGATCTTTATGCTCTAGGCAGGGACTGTCCAATGCATGTCCAATACACACACACACACACACACACACACACACACACTCTTACACATGCACACACATGCACATCAGCACCTCTGACCTCTCTGAGTTCGGTGGACAGGTAGTCTCAGTGATATTTCTGTCCCTGGCCTGTGTCCAGCTTGTGTCAGTACTCTGCCCATTTCCAGGTCTCCAGCACAGTCCCCATATTGTTACTTCAAAACGAGTTTCTGCCCTTATGCCCACGTCCTTATAGCACCCTCTATAGATTTTCGTTGGCCTGCCTTCCCCAGTTGTAGTCTAAGTTCTGAACTTTCCTTACTCTTCTTCCCCCTTGGGCCCCATTCCCCCTCACCTACTCCACAGTTAGCTATGCTGTCACTGTTAGCTATCCTGACACATGGGTTCCTGCAATTTGCTAGGAGGTGCTAAGGGGGCAGTAGGGACATCCTAGTAGACAACATCCTGGCAAGTGGGCCAGGTGAGGCTCTCAGGCATGGCTCTGGGATGGGGACTAGGAGGGATAGCCTTAGCAGAGAAACCTTTCAAAGAACTTGCCTCAGCCCGCGCAGCTGCAAGACTGGCCTGGCCACCACTACCACACACTCCTTAATCACATCGTGCCTCCCCTTCTGGGGTGCCAGAAAACAGACATCTCCTGGCTATTCTGTAACAGCCTCTACCTATGCTCTTTCCAGACTCCTGCCAGATCCCTGGCCCAGCCTGTGGGGCTGGCTCATGGTTTCCTTGCAGAGGTTTCTGGGGAGGGTGCTGCTCTAGCAGCAAACAGCTGCTGTGGCTAATCCATTTGCTCTGTGCACTTGCAAGATACATAATTAAGAGTTCTGCTGAGGGGGGATATAAAGCACACTATTAGATTTGTTTAGCATATTACGCCAGGTCTAGTGCCCACCTGGGCTCCCATGCCACATAAGACATTAAGGTAAGACTCCAGAAACAGCCCCAAGGTTGCCTGATGGAATCTGCTCTGTGTTAATTCCGAGTAAATATTTGCTATTCAGGTTTTTATATGCTTCACCACCAGTGGGGAATTTTGAAAGGTGGGCTCCCCAACTAAACACTATTCATTTAATTATCAGACCACTTAAGCATAGAGTTCCTAAGGCTCTCCCCATTTGCCCCTGTGTCTGCCTTGCATTTTGTTTCCCTCCTTTTTTTTTTCCCTCTGGACCTTGCCTTATTCTTTCTGCCTGCCTCTCTTTTCTCTTGCCCTCTTCCATCTCTTCAGTGTCCAGAGTCAGGAGCTCAGCCTTTCTCTGGTGGCATGGAGTGAGCAAGGAATGGGCACTGACAATCCTGCATTAGGGAAGGGGCAGAGCTTTGATGTCTTCCTCTGACTCCTTTGCAAAGTGGGATCGGGCATGGTGCTGTGACTGAGGACCCAGGAAGGAGAGGGGCTGGAAGACTCAACACAGGGCTGGAAGAGTTTGGAAGTAAAGAGGAAAGAACAAATAGAAGAAAGTTGGGGTCCAATGGGAAAGGGCAGGAGGAGGTTCTGAGGGTCTTTCTAGAAGCCAGCTGGTATGGAAACTTACTTTCAGGGCCAGTAAGGTTTAATGCATGTATCCATAGTGACGAGAGGAGTGGTGGACACCCTTATAGCACCCGGTGCTATTTATGGGCACCCAAGAGCCAGTTGAAGACAGGTGGTCCCCCCAAAATTGAAAAAGAAAATATAAGAAAAAAAACTAAGAAGAGAGGTTGCCCTTACATCTGCCACAGCAGGGCAGGGGATGCTGGGAAGGAGGGAGGGAATATGGCAGATCTTAACCTGGCGCCATCTTGGGAGGCAGTGGTGACACCCACACTTGGTCTCTGAGCCTCTCAAAAGCAGAAGGACCTCAGAGGTCATGGTGGTCAATCTGGAGCATCAGAACTCTCTATCCATCCATAATAATGATGCTCCTTCCCTAATAATATGGGCACACAACCCCATGTGGATTAGAGTCCATTGTAGGGCAGTGGTTAGAAATCTCTTCTTCACATTGAGACAGGATCTGCCTGAAACTCCTGTGCTCTACTTCTCCCAGGTCTCACCTTGAGGTATCCAGAAAGCTTGTCCAATCCCTCTACCCTGTTATTTCTCACACATTTGAGCTCAGCCATCAAAGGACTTTTAAGTTTCTTTCCCTGGCCTCGACAAACCCCATTTCCCCCTTCTTGATATTTATCACAGTTCTCACTATATTGTCAGTCACTTGTGTAAGATGTAATTCGGTGTTTCTAATAGGCTGTGGGCTTCAGGAGAGCAGGAGCTCTGTTTTGTTCACTGCTATAACCCGTGCCCAGACAAGTGTCTGGCAAATTGGAGGCACTCAATAGATATTTGCTGGATGAGTTAAAGACAGCATTTGAATTCTTTTACTTTCCTTGCCTTTTGCCTATACTTTCTGTTTCCCTTTTAAGGTATATGATGTTTTGATCAGAGCTACAGAAGGTATGTGCTTGGATGCGTACATACTTCTGTCACTGAGAGCATCACACTCTGTCTTGTAAGTACCGCGCGCTAACCAATTGCACCACTGGAGCCGTACACTCTGCTGTAACTGTCTGAATTTCTCTTCCTGGATGGGGAACTCCTTGAGGGTACGAGCTGCTCCTCTTCACTTACAACTTTCCAGGACTTAGCACAGGTTCTAATCTTTAGCAAGGGTTCATAGTCTAGTTTAGATTTAATTCAAATGTTTAGTTTAATTGAATTGAATTGAAAGTGGGCATTCAATAGAGCCATGGTGTGTTAGAGGGAATCGTATAAATATATGGCTATGTTTCCATATGGAAATAGCAAGTTTAGGTGAAAGTCCTTGAGTTGGGGTGTATGTGAGCAGACATGGTGTTACTGCAGGGCGTATATGCTTGCACATGTAGATATGGCATTTGGGGGTGCCCATTTGAAATGTGCGTGCAGATAGGAAGACATTAAAGTATGATCATGGGCTCAGAATTGGGGTCTTATGTGGATACATACGATGTTAACATGCAGACAATAAAATATTGTGGGATCTTTACATAGGACATACAAATGGGGGTTAAGGGTTTGTGTGTGCAAGCTATAAATATGTAGCATGGGATATAGTGTGCATGTGTACATGAGATGTATGCAAATATACATGAAGTATACATGAAAGACCTAATTGCAGATGGGCCGGGGGGAGTAATGGTGTATGCAAATATTCAATAGATACGGGGATTTTGGGAGAATATACACGGGGAGATGTATGTTGGGGGCATGCCTGCAGACATGGGCTGCCTACAGTGGATGTGTATGCCAGAATGTGCATTGCACACATGGCTTGTTGAGGCTGAGTGTATCCAGGATGTGTGCATGGCCTGTGAGAGGTGCATGTGCACTGGAAGTATGCAAGCAGGCTTTGGCTATGGGTGGAGTGTGTAAGTCGTAGAGAATGTGCATGTGGAAATGGACAGTCATGAGCATACGTGTGGGACTGTGATGTCGAGGGTGGGTGCACATGGTAGTGTGCCTGCCAATGCGGACAGCTGAGGAAGGGTGTGCCACCAAAGGTGTGTCCATGTAGACAGTGGTATCAGCATCTGGAAAATGCTCCCAAGCTATGCGCTCCTCTTTTCTTGGGCTGAAGCTCATTCTACACTGCTGCTGTCCTTGAACCTTGGCCTCTTAGTCAGGGACAGAAGACAAAGCATTAACATAGCAGAAGCAGCTGAGCTTCCAAGGCCAAGGCATCTCTGAACTAGATGCCCAGGAAAATCATCAAAAATAAATAAATAAAAATGTTCCCAGGAACTCTTTAGCTGTTCGGGGAAGGATGGAGGTACAGTTTGGGAGGAGAGAAAGAGACCCCAAGCAAAGAGAGAGAGGAAAAAAAAAAACACAAGGCAAGAACAGGGAGGAAGAGAGCAAGCGAATGAGCAATTTAGTTGAGCCCGAGGCAGGAGAGCAGTCATGGCAATGGCAGCAGCTAACGGGCTGACAAGTTGTGTATGTTTTACATGCCCATTAATTCGCTCCCTCAGTAAAAATGCAGAGTTACCACTACCCAGACATGCCATTGCTAGAGAAGCCTGTCCGAGCCGCCTGGCTCTAGTCTGTGGTCCCAGGGACAGCTCAGGCTGAGGCAGTTGCTGTTAGGCAGCGGGAAAGAAGTCACCAGCCTGTGAATGGGAGAAATTAGGCAAGGCCCAGAGGAAATCAGGCACTGGCGTCGCCAAGAATCCAATCAGCTCTCCCTCTCTGGGATGTTTTTGTACAATCTTAGCCTCTCAGGGGACACCTTCTTGGGTTGAAAATGTGCAGTGTTTTTAGGGGGAGGAAAGGGGAGGAGGGAAGGAGGGGAAGGAGCAGGTGGACTTGGTGAAGGTGGAGAGATACCAGGGGCTGTGGAATGGAGACTCGGCTTTCAGGAATTATGAGGTTAGGCTAGGCTCAGGCTGGCAATGAGCTTGGTTCCACCCATGACAGGTGGAAGCTTGGATCGACAACTCAGTGTGCACTGCTCACTCTCCTGCAGAGGGTTAACCTCAATTTGCTATCCAGGACTGAGTGTGCACCTACCATGAGTCCCATGCTGGTCTGGGTACTGTGTGGCAAATACCAGAGAAGTGTGCGACATGGTCTCTGGCCTCTGCCCTCTGGAAGAGGATAAAAGAGGGGCAGGAAGTCCTAGAAAGACTGTGAGATTGGGGAAACTTGGGTTCTGTTTCTAGCTCTGTGTGGCCAGGGAAAGTGACTTGCCCTCTCTGGGTTTCTGTTTCTTCTCTTTCTCATTTGCCTTTTCTTATGTTTCAGATAAGAGACATACCCAGCTTACATGATCAAAATAAACACTTCGTTTTTCAGCATTCTGGTTAACAATGGCATCAGGCTTCCTCTAGATGAAGAGCGGTAGAAAACTAAAAGGTCTGTAGCAATGTTTCCCAGAACAAAGGACAGCCTCTCCGTAGTGAAATTCAAGACGCCTCCATCACAGATGTAGCAGGGCATCAATCCTGGGCAGATGACTCGACTGCTCTGAGCCATGGTTTCATCTGTGAAATGGAGATCATGATGGTTACTCACTTCATAGTCTTGTTGTGAGGATTAAATGAGGTAATATATGGAAAGCAGTTAGCAAAGGGCTTGACACATAGTAAGTGCTGAGCAGTATAAGCTGTGATTATCATTAGATATCAAGGCTCTCTGAAGCTCCTTCCAGGGATGTTCTGATCATTTGATGACTAAAGTCAGAAAGTTTAAAGGGCAAGTAGGTGACCATAAGCCAGCCCTGGCTATTGGAGGAGCTCACTGGACCACAGCGTTAGAGGCAATCTGCAGCCTGGGCTGGGCTCAGGGGAAAAGAGAGAGGTATTGAATTCCTGATCTGTACAGGGGCAAGGTAGAAAGAGGAGGAGCTGCTTGCCACAGAGGCACCAGCACAGAGCTAGATGGACATAAGAGCTCAAAGAGGGTTGGGTAGTCATGCCTCTTCCCTTTCACCCCAGCAAAGACAGAGTCCTGGGTTGGTGGTGTTTAGCCTTCTGTCCTCCCAGAGTAACATACTCTCTTGAGCACAGTCCTGCCAGCTTGTTACACAGCTGGGTGCTTAGGCTACCACCTGGGAAGCCACAACGGCTGCAGGGAGGGTTGATGGTCCCTACCCCCATTCCTCATGGGAAAGATAGTACCAATAATTATAATCGTATTATCAGTAATGGCACCACCACATTTATTTCATGTATAGTATACATGGGGCACTGTTCTAGGTACTTTTTGTATAGGAAACCCATTTAATCCTCATGATCACCCTATAAGATCAGTAGTGTTATCATCTCCTTCTTGTAGTTGAGAAAATGGAGGCACAGGAGTTAAGAAAGTTGCCTTGATCACCTCTTATGTCATGAGCTCGAATCCCTCCTTCCTCTATGAAAGGGATCTCTTGCAAAAGACCACGTACAGGTCTTTGCTACATGTCCAAAGGCAAAGCCCTGATTCAACCCTTTTAAGAAAAAAAATCAGAAAGAAATGCATTTAAATATTAACAGTGGTTGATGTAGGTTATGACCTCCCTTCTACTTTTTACATTGTCTTTTTTTTTTTTTTTTTTTTT
>NW_016107343.1:3888688-3947546 GCF_001604975.1 Cebus imitator | reverse complement strand
TTTTTTCTGAGACTGGGTTTCACTCTGTCACCGAGGGTGGAGTGAGTGCAGTGGCACGATCTTGGCTCACTGCAGCCTTGACTTCCCAGACTCAAGTGATCCTCCACTTCAGCATCCTAAGTGGCTGGGACTAAAGGCATGAGCCACCACATCAGGCTAAGTTTTGTATTTTTGTCTATGTTTGTAAGTAAAATACATTCATTTGTAATGTAAAAAAAATTAAACTAAGTTTTATTGAAAGAGCGAAATCACCTCTGTCTTCTCCAGGCATTTTGCAGCTCTCTGGGGCCCTCAGGAGTGCAGGAGAAGCTGGTCACCAGCAGGGAGGCCTCTGAGCCCTGCTGAGCTGCCCCTCTGTGGGTCAGATAGCCAGTATGCTGCATTAAATATATGAGGCTGGTTTGGGTTGTTTTCTGAAATCAGAGGCCAAACTCAAGGTCTGAGCTTGCTGTCACCCTAGGGAATTTGCTGGGAGGTTCAGACCAGACAGCTTGTACTGTGGCCTCCTACATCGGTTCATGTGTGAGACAGAAGCCCTGGGAGCCTTCCCAAAGCCAGTGTAGGGTCCCTGCTTGGCTCAGATAAGCCCCATGAGGCCTTGAAGATGCAGAGATGGGTTTGGAGGTGGAAGTCACCCTCCCATGTATTTGCTCACTCCAGGGTCCCAAGCTCGGGCCCTGCCACCACCTGTCTGCCCATTCCCACCACTGCCTGCCACTTTGTTTGGTCCCAGATCTACCCCTCTCTGGGGCCCGTTGGAGGCACAGAGGATCTAAAAAAAAGAGGGAGGGAGCAAGAAGAGCAGAGAGAGGGTGCGGGTAGCTGGCATGCTGGTTTGGGGTGCCAAGAGGGACAAGCACAGAAGCTAAACCCGGGCACCCCTGCTTCTTCCCCTGGCTGCTAGGATCCTCCATTCAGACCCAGTTTCCCTCTAGAGAAAAGGGAGCTGTCAGAAGCACAGAGGAGATGCTCAAGATAAAGGAGTAAGAGGCAGAGTTGCAGAAGCAGGGCTGCCCGAAACAATCAGCATTTAGGGAGTCTGTCCAGATTGGCAGCCCCTGGGCTCCTGTGGAGGAGGCCTGGCTCCACAGCCCCTGCTGGAGGGTTGCACACCCTCCACCCAGCCAGGCTGTCCTCCCTGGGGACTGTCCTCCACAGGTCATCCTGCAGGGAGAGAGGACAGTGGATCAAGGGGGCTAACAGGGTCTTCTTTGTCCTCTTTGAGACTCCAAGCGGTGGTTGTGAGGGGCAGGGGCTCCCCTGGCTCCGGCATTCTCTGCTTGAATGTGTAGTGTTTATTATGCCTGGTTAAAGATCATTAAAGCCTTTGTTGGGGGGGGCTGACTGACAAGGAGAGTGGATTAATATTAGAACACCCTGTCACAACTGGTGGAAAGGCAGGATTGATTTTGTAGAGAGTTTAGTCAGAGCTGCGTATGAAGCCTCTGGGGTTGTTCTGGAGTGTATCCATCTCCTCCATTAGGAGGTCCCCATGGGAATATTCAGTTGCAGTGTTTATGAAAACCAAAGCTGCATATCATAGATATAGTATTAGCTGCCTTGCTCTCAATTGCCCAGGCTCCCAATGGCTCAGTCCTATGTGCCCAGGCAGCTGCTCTGGTCAAAGAAGCTGTCCTGGGCTAGACTAGAAAAGCACACGTGTGTGTGTGCATGTGTATACATATGCATGTCTGTGTTTGTGTCTGTGTGTGTGTGTGTGCACGAATGTGCATGCACATGTCTGTATGTGTTTGTGCATACCTCCATGCTCATTCTGCAGTGGAGGAAGGGGAAGCTCTAGAGCCCCCACTCCTGGATGATGGTGGTGAGCGCCCTCTACTGTCTTCCCTACACATCATCCAGCAAGACTCATAGATGGCCTCTCACCCCAGCCCGGAGGCTAAGGATAGTGCCAAGAAAATGAGGTCTGTCTTTGACACACATTAGAAATTGGAACTTGGAAAATTTGTATCTCCAAGAGATATTTTTGCCTAATGATTCACTGAGTACTACTTTGAGAAGACACACCAGAGTGCTGGCTTTAGACTGCGTGCCAAGCCAGGAGTCAGCTCTGCTACTTCTTAGCTATGTGACCTTGGGCAAGTCTGTTAACTCTCTGGGCTTGGTTTCTCCACTGGGGATAATAAAATGGTACCTGCCTTACAGAATTAAATGAATATTACAAGCAAAGTACCTGGTATATAATAAGCACTCAATGCTACTTAATGCTACTGTATCATTACCTGACTATTCCAATATATTCTGAATGGGATTCAATTTACAAAGATTTAGTTTGAATCAAGCTTTTCTGGAACACCTTTATTGCAGAAAACACATCCTGCACATGGAAGCAGAAGGGCCATGAGGGAATGTTCATCAGTCCTTTCCCCAACTGAAGGCCCATGGAGCATTGGGAGGAAGTCCTGACTCAGGTGGAAAGCTCCGGGTCCAACACTGTACACTGAGATGGGGACCAGGCACTTGGCCTGCTGGGTCTGAAATGAACATCCCAGTTCAGCCCAGGTGGCCACAGGACTGGAGGCCAGCCTGACAGGCATTGGCCACTGAGAATAGATGCTGGGTGTAAGTCCCACCAGGACAGAGATCAAAGCAAAGTGTTGGGTTGGTGAGTAGCAGAGAGGAAGCTGGCTATATGTCTAGCTCTCATGCAAGAAGCCAAGAGTCTGAGAGCCAGAAGAAGGCATGACTCACCTTGCTGAACTCTCATAACCCTTTGCACAAATGTCTCTCACAGTGCTCAGCAGGTGGCTTCACCTTTTCATAGAACATGGTGTTTAAGACTGATGCCTCTGGAGCCAGATTACCCGCATTCCAATCCCTGATCTGCCACTTGGTTCACTAGGACCTTGGAGAAGTTATTCTCTATGTCTCAGTTTCCTTGTCTTTAAAATGCATGTAATAATAGTACTTATTTCAGAGGGTCATTGTGAGAGTTAAATGAGATAATACATACAAAGCATTTAAAACAGTGTCTGGCAGTAAGAAACTCTTGGTGTCAGCTGCCAGCATAGTAGCTATCTCTCAGTCTCGTCTGGCAGACTGAGCTCTCCAAGAGGGTAGAGACCTAGAGTCACAGTTTCTATGTCCACAAGACCCAGCCCAGGGGCCATGCACATAATGAGCACTCAATAGATGTTTTTTGAACTGTTGGATCAAGGAGGATAAAGCATGGTCACACCTAAGGCGGTGGGGGGTGACCTGAAACTGCCAGGGTGCAGCAAAGCCAAAGATGAAAGACAAAACAAGCCCAGATGCCAGGTTGGGTATTGTCAGGATGAACAGAGTTGAGGTCGGTAGCAGAATTGATCACAGGGACTTCGGTGTCTGATGAGAGCTCAGTGGTAGAATCAGAATCCAAGGGGAAAATCTGAGAGAAGGTGGCAGAGGGAGGTGAGGGAGCAAGAACCAAAGCCTAGGAAGTGCCCCTGGTCAGCCCAGACAGAAGAGTTTTGGACACCATCCTCGTGACAGTGGTGGTGGGAGGCAGGTGTTGGGAGTGTGTTGCAGATAGGCTCAGAATATGGAGCTTCCTGTAAGTTTGCAACGACCCAGATACCCAAAACTCAGAACGCGAGAACTGAAGTTCTGGGGGGAAGAGGGACAGCAAGGTGAGAAAAGTTCATCAGATTGCAGAGGTTGACAGGCAGGATGCAGAAATACAGGCCATCAGGATATTGTAAAACAAAAACCACCAGCAACAAAACAACATACAAACCAGCACTGTAAACCTTTTGTAACAACAAATATGAGAAAGTATTTTTGTACAATAGTTAAATAATAACTAAAAGTTCAAAGAGGAAATTAAAACATCCCAAATCCTACCTCTAAGAGATAATCACTATTAACATTTTGGTCAACATCTGTTGGCAGATGGAGGTATTCATAATCTCCATCAGTGTCCCTCCCTACCATCCTAAATGAATGTGCATTCTAAGAAAAAAACACAAACTTCATTGGTTGGTTAGCAAATGCAGCTTCAAAGTGAGACCCCAATCCTCTCCGCTCTCCCACTCCCCTGTTCTAATCAGATTGCAACCTTTAAGCACCTCCTATCTGGAGCCAATAAGGTTTCAGGCATTTCATTCTATAAGACACCTGCAGATTCATGCATATAGCTTTACATAAATGGGCTCAGACTTTGCATGCTATTCTGTTATCTGATTTTTTTTTTTACTCCATAAAATGTCAAAGACATCTTTCCAGGTCGATAAGTACAGAGCTACATTATCATTTTTAATGATTGCATACTATTTTGCTGTTTGTATGTGTCATGCTTTCTGAAGCATTTTCCTATTGATTGACATTTAGGTTGTCACTAAAATTTTGCTGCTATAATTAATGCTTCAACAAACATTCTCTTAGTTATATTTTTTCATACTTAAGCAATTATTCCCATGAGGTAAATTCTTAGAAATAGAACTGCTAAGTAAACAATCATGCATATTTTATATTTTGATACATAAAACTGTCTCCCAAATAGATAGGTTCTTACCCTTCAGCCCTGCAAAAGATTGTCCGTTTCTTTGTCTAGGTAACAAACTAGATTTTTGTCAGCTTTTAAAAAGAATCTATGCTAATCTCATATGTAAAAACAATATCTCATTTCTTGTCTCTGGTTATTGTTGATGCTTAATGGTTTTCATGTTTATTGACCGTTTGCATTTCTCTTCATTTGTGATTTGCCTGAATATTAAAAATCATGAGAAAAAGGTATAAATATAAGAAAATACCATGGTATAGAAGAATGTTGATGTAAGAAAGTAGTTACTATGCAATTCAAAGTGATTAAAGTACAGACTGCAGAGTATTACTGTAGCATAATATTTTTCTTTTAAAGTATATGGTTATGCAAAGACTAAAGGCTAAAATAACACATTCCAAAAGGTTAATGGAGATTATCTCTGGGATATAGGTGGTTTTTAAAAAAGTGTTTACTCTTGGTTTCCAAGTTTTCTGCAATTAAAATGACTTTTATAATTTAAAAGCTCCCAAGACACATTAATAAAGCCACAAAATATTCTTTATGTAATCTGTGTTACTCCACTGCTTTTTACCTGTAAACAGCCATAAAATAATAGGTTTCTTGAGCTAAAAGGAACCCTAAATATATATTTCCTTCTTTACCATTTTAAAAAGGAGAAAAGTGCAGGCCAGAGAAGTTAAATGATGCAACCAGCAGAGATGGGAGAAATGAGGTGATATCCTACAAGGCAGCAACAGAGAAGGTGAAAGCCATCCCCTCATGCCTCCACACCACTCCCCTCTTCTGCCAGGGCCCCACTTTGCTAGAGGACCAAGACTATGTTTAAATTGCAGAAGGATGAATTTGCTTGGACTTTATTAGATGTGAGCCCAGAATTGCTGGCAGAATGGGCTGCAGGAATCTGAAATCTGGAGCCCTTAAAGACTAGGAGAGTGGGTGTCTGCTCCAGGCTGGGAGCAGATCCCGCCTGAGATAAGAGGAAGACCAAGGTGCTTTCTGAAAGTGCAGGGATCTGAGGTATTAGATGGCAGGGAGGGTGAGCGCTCACCAGCTCCTCCACCTCAGACTGCCCATGCCTTTCTAATGGAGCCCTGGAGGGAGATCCAGGGCCCCAGCTCAGCAAACTCCCTGGAGACTGCAGATCCTCCCTATCTTCTTCCCTCCCCTCCCCTCAGGACCTTGGAACCAAGGTTTTGTTTTGCAATTTGTGGCTGGGTTTTTTCTTCCCTTTCTTTCAGAAGCCTGTCTGGGATTCTGCTCCATGCGGAGGTTGGGAGAGCAGCACGCTGCCTCTGGAAATCTTGTTTCCCCTGCCACACGACATCAGTGGGTTATATTGCAACTTTCCACATGGCTGCCCAGACACAGACAGTTGTGTTTATGAAAATCCTCTTGATACCGGCTTGGAGCCTCCCTGACACTGGAGGCTCCTTCTTGGGCTGTGGTGTGTTCTGCTGAGAGGGGCAGCTGACAGAGGGCCTGTGGAGGGCCAGCTCTAGCCAGGAGCTCAGGGTCAGGGGCTCTCCCTCCACCCCAGCAGGAGTATCTTGGCATGCACAGTGCTCAGCTCCCACCGGGAGGAAGGCTACAGATGCACAGATTGTAGGATCGGGGTCTTTCTGACAGTAGGGGCCAGCTGGGATTGGACAGGGAGCAGTGCAGGTGATCTTCTGGGGAGAGACCTGTCTGGAGGTCAGAACCGCCGGGTTGGCTAGTTCTTTTGTCTGTCTGTAGTATGACTGGATGAGGCATTTCACCGATCTTGGTGTTAATTCTTTATTTCAATCCCTAAAACTGGGAAAATTATCCTGTTTCTCCCCACCAACAATGGGGCTAAGAATACAATGACAAACTATAAAGGAAACATTCCGGAGAGAAGCTAAAAAGACTTAGGAAGGCCATTTATCTCTCTGAGCTTTAGTTTTCCTTTCTATAAAATGAGGAGTTAATGTTAGCTGGCTTCTAAAGCCCCTCCAGTTCTAAAGAAAAAAAAAATTAAACCATGGCTTTATGATTTTTTTCAGATCCCTAGCCACTAACACTAAATGATCCATTGGTTAATACCCAGGGATCAAAGTAACCTAGGAAATCTTAACTCAGAAGGGTTAATTAGAGTAAACGGGGTGATTCCTGATTCATAGTACCCTGCTCTTTTGTATGGTAAGTGCTCCCTAAAGAGCTGTGATGTTGGTGGGGGAGGGTTCTGGGCCCTCCCAAACCTCAGACTTCTGGCTACTCCCTGTTTGGAACCCCTGGTCCCAGTGGTCATCTGTAATCCAGGCCATTCTCTCTGCAATGGATGTCCTGTCTCCCCAACCAGAGCGTAAGTGCTGTGGGGCAAGAACCATGCCTTGGGGTCTTTGCACTCCCCATACTGTCATGCACAGTGATATTCATTCATTCATTCATTCACTTATTCCTAGGTCTTGGAAAAATTAAAAAGACATGGCCTAATGGAAAGTGATTATTCAGCAGACTTCCTGAGCCCCTCCCCACTGCTCCGCCCGCCAGGTCATAAATACTAACAAAGAGCACAGCAGCTTACATGTATCAATTTTTTACAACATACTTCTCACCATGATCCTAAGAGGTGTGCACTCTCCTTATCTGTACTTTAGTCAAGGAAACTGAGGCACAGGGAGGTTAGGTAACTTGTTCAAGGTCACATAGTAAGTGGTGAAATCCAGATTCAAATCTAGACAGCCTGATTTCAGAGCTCAGGTCCTCAGCCTCTGCATTAAACGGTCTTCTGACTCAAATGCTGAAAGAAGAGAGAAGGGAGGGCTCACTTTTTCCAAGGAGGTTTGGGAGGGGTTTTCTAGAGGAGGGGCTGTTATGATGGAGCTCTAGCGAGTGAACTCTTATTCAAAACTTCAAGAGTTTGAAGCTTTCTTATACTTCTGACCTTGTCCCGGTTTCTCCCAAGTTCCTTTTCTCCTCCTATTAGCTCGTATGGGCTTATTGGTGGAGGCGCTCTGAAAATGTCTGGTGATCCTTAGTTGTCCACAGCTCTGGGGTAGGAAGACATTCTGCATTCTGCACACAGACCTGATGAGGGGCCTTACCTCTGGCCAGCAGCTGTTGTGGCCTGATCTACTGGAAGAGGAAGCAGCAGCAGCTCTGCTTCTCCTTTTTTTTTTTTTTTTTTTTTTGCCTACCCCTTCCTCAGAGAAAAAGACGTGGGGTCACAGAGGAACACCTGGGTGACTCATCCTCTCTCAGGAGGACTAGAACTTTGGTGCTTTTTACCTTTGTCACCATGGGGGTTGCACCCCCTGTCATACAGTACCTTCTGGGTACCACTTCTCAGGGTCCTGCAAAGGAAGGAAAGAACTGCTGGACAGGGCTGAGGGAGCACCCAGGTCACAGCAGTCACTGGGAGGTCTGTGCAGAACACAGGGTCCTGAGCCTGGAGGAGACCCAGGCCAGGGTGAGAGTCCCCACACTTCCGGTCTCCCAGCATTCAGTGGCAGTCTCCTCGGGTGTGATTTAGAAGGGGCTGTGCTGAGCGGTTGTCCTTTCCTAATAGGCCTGGGTCATAATTCTCAGCAACCCTCTCCCTCTCCCTCATTCCCATCCCCTCCTGGTGGCTACTGCACTGAGACATTTAGGGCAGATTTAAGATCAAAATCAAATCAGATTCACCAAACAAGGTGTCACGCCAGGCAGGAGGGCTAGGGGCTGGGAGTTATAGCCTGGAAGGCCTTGCGGTTCCCTGGAGACTATTAAGTGAGTATATTTTATGGCCAGACACAACACCGAGTGAACCATCCATAAACCAATTACAGGAAACTTGCCCACACATTGCAGGGAGTACCGGTGGGTGGCTGGGTGGGTAATGAGCAAGCGTACCTTTGCGGCCATCAGGCATTCTTGAGGGTCACACCTGCTGGTGGCACCCTGGCTGGCTCCCTTCTTAGGACACTGCACCTCCCAGCAGGATGACTCCCCAGAAAGAGTCAGCAGTGAGCTCGGCCCTATAGAAGCAGTGAGTTCTCAAGATGAATGGGATCCATTCTACCAAGGCAAAAACCGAAACTGATGCAGGAAGAGTCCTTACTTTTACTTTGACTCTGACTCTGTCTCAGGGCTCCCAAGTAGCAGAGTTGGGAACTAGTGTGGGTCTCCTGACCCTAAGTCCAGTGCTTTCACAGGGTACCAATGCTCAGGCCAGAAAATACAACACACAGGCCAGAAAGCAGATGTCACTGCAGATCCTGCCTGCCACACTGCTCCAAAAGTCATTTTCAGGAATCCTGCAGACCCCAGGCCAAGGTGGGGCCACCGGTGCTGACTGGGGATACTATCATCGCCTCCATGCTGGATTCACGTCCCGTGAGGGCACACCCTTACCTGGGACCTCCTAGATAGCTCAAACCCAAGTCCTGGACCATTAGAACTGAAGAATGTCCCCCTCTCATTACCAGAATGCGATCTGTCTGAAATCAGGAACTGTATCGGTTCATCTTTACATCATTGAACAGGCTTCCTAGCACATGAGAAATACTCAGTGAATAGATGCTCAATAAATGCATCTGAGTCACCACCATCCACAGTCGCTTTACAGAGGAGGAAGGTGAAGTCTGCAGAGGCAAAGTTACTTGTCCAAGGTCATACAGTAAGAGTGACAGAACCAGGACTAGGACCCAGATCTCTATCTCCCCTGCTCTGGGCTTTCCCCTCTGCAACATGTGACCTCCCCTCACATACCCCAGGCAGGGCCCCTGGAGCTCAACTGAGTGATCTAGGATGAATTCTCTGTTCCTCTCCTACAGGGAAAATCCAGTTGTCTCATCCACTCTGACTGCTGAGGTCTCACTTTAGAATGGGTGGAATTTTAGAGGAGGATGGAACTTTCTCAAGTGTAGCCCCTTGGGAGGCCAAATGGTTCCCTCTCCCCTTTGCAGCCCTCACTGCGGCCCCCAGTGTCCCCTCTCCTCCCCCTCCAGCTCTTCTGGTGAGTCTGCTCTGAGCTCCTGCTGGTCATCTCTGAAGACCTGGGAGAGGCTCAGGGGAAGCAAAACCTGGGGGACCCAGCTGCTTCCCTGCTAGGTCCAGCTGCCCTGAGCTTGACGGCTTGACAAGTGGCATTAGCATAAAAACCTCTGCAGTGGCAGCTGCCGGCTCTGTGCCAGAGCCCTGGGCGTCCCTGCTCAGTGCCATTCACTGTCACCGGGGGCGGGCACCTGCCAGCTAGAGGTGCATGGCTGTCTCTCATACCAGGCTCCCCAGACTCCCAGCATCTCCAGTGGGAAGCTCTCTCAGCACCCCCGCAGCCTGCTCTGGCACCTGCAAACCTCTTCCTCAGGGACAAATGGCCCCCCTACCTCTGTCCCCAGCACTTTCCCATCCCCAGGAGGGCCTCAGATACCCCAGTCTCCTCCACTTTTCTGACTAGAAGATTCTGCCCTTGCAGCATTACTGGGTGCAGTTTCTCCCTGTCCCCCACGCCTCTTTTCTAATTCTCTTTTCCCTCTGAGCTAGGATGCCCTGTCTCCACCTCCAACTTCTTTCTACCCAGGGCAAGTCAGGGACCCTGGAAAATACTGCTGGAGATGAGGACCTCGGTCTTGTTCAGGGCAAGGAAATAGACGTTCCTGGACTCTACGCCCATTCTCCCTCAGGCAATGAACCTGCACAGTGGGTGGAAATGCGAGAGGCCACAGTGGCCCTTGTTAAAACAAACGGCAGGACTTCCAAGGTTAGCAGAAGAGGAGACCTCAGAGAGGGATGCAGATGGTAGCGGGGCAGGGAGAGGGAGCCCCGCGCAGGAGTCCCCCTGCCTCCCGTGCCGTGGCCAGGTCCTGCTGCCCCTTCTCCATCCTTTGTAATTTGGGCACACAGGTGAGGGCCTGAAACCCCTTTTCTGGTTTTCCATAGCACAGGTTTTATAAAAACAAAGCAAAACTGGTGGAAGACTAATGAGTAGCAATTACACTAAGCAAATGGCTAATGAGCCCTCTTCTGCCCTGAATCCTGCTGGTCATCTGGGGTGTAGAGATCCCTTCTTCCTCATCTCCTCCTCCTCCTCCTGGACACAGGCGCCTTCTCTAGTTCCCACCTTGGGCCTCTGTGATTGCTCTTCCCTTTGCCTGGAACCGCACTCCTCTGCTCCGCGGAGCTCTGAGGAGTCCCTGGTATTCCTCTCACTGCTGTGATGCCTGGATCTCGTTTTTCATAGCACCTCCCAAATGACGGAACTGTATACTTTGCATGTTTTGATATACATATCACTAAATAAGTCCTCTTTTCTTTTTTGGGTTAGATTTTTTAAAAATCAAAATAATATATACACAGAACTTAAAAATCAAATAATGTCATGAGGTTTTGCTTAGGAAAATCTATTGGCCTTGATCACATCTCTTTCTGCCCTCCAGAGACAGCCACCTTGAACTCTGGGACGTTTCTCTTGTATCTAGATCCCTGAATTGAAACAACTGACTTCAACTTTTTTCCCCTAATACATCATTACAAAAATTTCAAATGTATAAAAAAGTTGAAAGAAGTTGTGGTGAACACCCTTAAACCCATCACCTAACTTTTACACTTAACATTTCACTATATTTGTTCTATCACATATCTTTCTAATTTACCATCCTTCCAACCATTCATCAATGCATCTTATTATCTGGTGCATTTCAAAGTAATTGTAGATATGAGTCCACTTCATTCCTAAGTTCTTCACTGTGCATATCATTAGTATTCCATATTTGCTTGCAGTTTATTTTTTTAAGATAAATTCTGCATGCAGTGGAGTGTGGAAATCTTAAGTGTACCAGTCCACAAGTTCAGACAAATGCATCTGTCTAATCAAACTGCCACCAAAAATCAGAGCTTTGCCATTACCCCACGGAGTTCCCTCACATACCTTCTCAATAAATGCCAACCACTACCCACGTGAGGCAGGCAGCCACCGTTCTCTTGTTCTCTGTCTCTCTCTCGACCCTATTTTTTGACCAAACAATTTTTGACCTTATCTACTGACTTTCTTTTATGGAATCAGTCTTAGCTCATAGCTCTGCCTTCCTTCCCGTAATGTACTGATGTCATGTTTTTAAAAATTAAGTCAATATTCTCTTATGCAACAATAAGGAAAGCTGTTCACTCCTGAGATGGTGTCACACAGTGATTGTGCTTCCTTTCCTGTACAACTTGATGCTTGTTCCTTGTTTTTCGCTTGCTTTCTTTTTGGTGCACCTCTCATACTTTTTTCTCTGCGATTCAACAGAACTGGAAAACCGGAAAACCTCTATCAATATTATTTGCCACATAAGCAAGTGCATCAGATAATCTATAACTTACTTTTTTTTTTGCAAGGAAACTGCCCTCCAGTCTTTGAGAGTGGCTCTGCTCCTGCCTCTTTCTGGGATTTTAGGTACCTCTCATCTCTGATGTCTAAGACGTCATGATCACGTCTTAGACCTTTAGTGAGCTTTTCAATCTGCAGACCAACATCTTTCAGCTTGGGGAAATTTTCTTCTATTATTTCTTCAATAATTATCCCTTCCATTTTCTCTGAACCTGTCTAGAATTCTTAACAGTCAAATGCTGGGCCTCTTGAACTGATGCTTTAATGTTCTCATTTTCTCTCCCATTATCTGTCTTTCTCTGTCTCTCTTTCTCTCTCTTCCTGTTCCACTTTTGGGGAAATTTCCTCTATTTTATCTTTTAAAACTTTTATTAAATTTTGAATTTTAGCTATTATTTTTAATAGCCAAAAGCTCTTTCTTATGCTTTGATTTTATATGTGGTAGTATAAATCTGATTTTATCTATCTATCTATCTATCTATCTATCTATCAATCAATCATCTGTCTGCCTATCTTCTTTCACCTTCCCTTCTTTCAGGTGAAATATCTGCACTTATCTCTCTGAAGGTACTTATGGTATACATTTTTGAAGTTTTCTTCTACTTCTGACCTTGTCTCTCTTTCCTCCAAGTTCCTTTTCTCCGCTTATTAGCTTGTATGGTTTTACTGGCAGAGGCTTTCTGAAAATGTCTGGTGATCCCTAGTTGTCTATATTTCAGAGTGTGAGCCATTAAAAAGAAAAAACTCTGATTGGCAGCTCTGTGGGCATGAATGCATCCCGTGACTGGTGAGCTGCATTGCCGGGGAGTTGGACAGGGAGCTGACTTTTTCTTTAGAGGGCTCCCCCCATATCAGTACTGTTGTTTACTCCCATAGGTTATTCTGTTTTTTCAGAGAATTCTCCTGCCTCTGCCTGGGGCTAGGGATAGAAGTTGTGTGATAGCCTGGCTACTCTCCTTCAAAAAGTACAACTGGTGAAGAAGGCTGAGAGTCTCCCTGCCCAGGATGTGACACTTAGCGCCATCTTCTGATGTTATGTCCAGTACTGTACTCCCACCTGCTGATGGGCATGGTGTCCTCCGGTCCTCTCTTGATCACTTCCTTCAGAGGGTGAGTCACCTACCCTGCCCCTTGACCCACCCAGGTTAGGAGGAGGATTCTTGCCTGACTGCATAGGCTGAGTAAGGGAACCTGGAGTAAGTCTAACCAATGCCTCATCCTACCTTCTGCCATGGCCAGTGTCCCTGTCTCCCTCAGGTTTCCTGGGGATTCACAAGGGCCATATCATCTTTCTTAGACCTCTCTTTCCACAGGCCTGGCCATTTAAACATTCTTCATCCTGTTAAGTGAGTTGTCACTGTTTTTGTTTATTTGTTTGTTTGTTTTTTGAGATGGAGTTTCACTCTTTTGCCCAGGCTGGAGTGAAGTGGTGCAATCTCGGCTCACTGCAGCCTCTACTCCCTGGGTTCAAGCAATTCTCCTGCCTCAGCTTCCTGAGTAGCTAGGATTACAGTCATATGCCACCACACCTGGCTAATTTTTATATTTTTTTGTCTCACGATATTGCCCAAGCTAGTCTTGAAATTCTGACCTCAAGTGATCCATCAGCCTTGGTCTTCCAAAGTGCTGATATTACAGGCATGAGCCACCATGTCCCGTCCAGTTGTCATTCTTGCATTTGCTTTTCATCTTCTTCAAATTGGAAGACATTTTTCCTCTGCTGTTATTATTTCTTCCACTTTCTTTCTTTCCTGGTGGGGTTTTAGTGGCTTGAATTTCATATTAGTGTAATTTCAGGAGGGAGCTGTGATAAATGATTGGGATCCATTCCCATTGTTTCACCTGAAGTCTTTATTTAATATCTGCTTCCCCCATTAGCCTACAAGAGCCCCACAGATGGAAACCCTGCCTGTTTTGTTTGGCACGGTTGTTCCAGCACCTAGCAGAGTGCCCAGCACATATGCCGTTCTTAGGAAATAGATATCAGCTAAATTAAAAGTATGGCCGTGGGAGGTTTTATATGCTCTCTTATTTAACGATGTTATTGCACTGGAGGCGGGGCCCTCAGTCTTCTCCTCTGTAAAATAAGAAGGCTGGGTGGAATCTAGGGGTTTCAGCTGTGGGTAGGAGGGGAATTATGCCTGTGATTGCAGAAAAAGAATCACAGGTGGATAACCTCACAGGCGGATAACCTCTTGGTCGCACCAACTTAAATATTCTAGGATTATAAAGATTGGCTGGAGGGGGTGGTCTGAGGGTCCTGGTGTGCCTGGAAGCAAAAAGAAGAGGCCTGGTTTCAGCCCCAGTGCCTGTCCCCTCGTCCTTGCCACACTCCCCACGCAGAGCAGAGGGTTCTGTCTCACCACTGGAAGGAAGAGAGCATGGCAAAACTGGACGCCTCCCCCAGAGAAGGCAAGGAAGGGAGGAGGAGAGAGGAAGGCGGGGCGACCTCAAGCCTCAAGCAGCACTGAGCACCGATGCTGGTTGATGAGCTAAAAATATAAGGACAGGTATCCCCCCTTCCACTGTCTTAATGTGGTTTTAAAATAAGTCAGCCTCTTTCTAGTTCTCCCTTTCCACTGTCATTTATTTCAGTTTTTATCTCCACAACAAAAATTCCTTCCAACTTTTTTTCCCTCTCTCCCTCTAATGCTCTTCACTTTCAAATGCTAATAATCTCCAGCTGTAAAAGGCTTAGAAGTGGCTCTAGATTGTTTGATCTTTGGCCTGTGATCTGCTTTCATCTCTCTGCTTTCAAATGTTACTTTAGATTTACTTTAACCTATTAACGTGCTTGGTATTCATGGACACGCACTCGCCAAAACGGCTTCCCAGTACCCAGGCCGCACCCCCTCCCCATCAAAACCAGACCCGGAAAAGTGAAACTCCAAGCTCAGACAGGAACTTTGCTGGAGCCGGAGGAGGAGGCCGAGGAGGCCTGGGAGGCCGGAGAGGGCGGAGGGAGAGGACCCGGGAAGGGGGCAGGCGGGAAGGTAATAGGGTAGTGGGGGGAGAGAAGGGAGGCAGGGGAAGCATAGGGTGAAGGCGGGAGAGTAAAGGAAGGAGAAAGGAGACAAAGGCAGAGAAAGGGAGAGCAGGGACAAAGAAGGACGGACAAGGCTCCGTGGTGATCGCGCTGCCTCCAGGCTGGTTAGACACTATCTAAATCTGCTCTCCCCGGAGCTGCATCCGGGAATGGGGAATGGAGAGACGTAGAATCAGTGCTTAAGATTTCTTGCTCCCGCGTTGTGCTGGAATGTCTGGCGTGTTCGTTTCCACAGGAAACGCGAGGCATGAATATGGATGAAACTCCTCACTGAGACCACAAGGGTACGGTTCAATTATTTGCCATATAAAGTAGCACATGAGGATTCTTTGCGCTTGATCATTTCCTCTGTGTTCATCTGTGTGTGCGCCGTGTGTGTGTGTGTGTGCGCGCGCGCGCATGTGTGTTGGGGTGCATGGGGGTAGCCGGGGAAGGGACCCTAACCCCTCCCGGGAGATGCCTTTGAAGGCGCTGTGTCATCCAGACCCTCACTGAGGGCTCCAGTTGCAGCTGAGCGCCTGGGTGTGACTTAGGAAAAGGTACCCCTTCACATTTCCACCTTCCCCATCCCAACACACACCTGTGTACACCTGTAGTGTCAGCCCTGACCCCCAGCCTCTGATCCGCCAAAGGACAGAGATCCAGAGGACGATTATTAATATGAGGGTATTGGAAAACACTAATTGTCGTAGGAGTCATCCCAAACCAGCCTGGTGGCCCCAGGCTTTGAGGCTGCTGCCTTGTTGGGGAGAAAGCAGATGTCCCTGCCTCCCTAAGGGGAAGCCTGACCCAGCCATCCATCTGGATGGTGGTGGCTTCAGCAGGAGGTGGCAGCGGGAGGATGTCTTGGCGGGGCTGTAAGGGACACTGAAGGAGGCAGAGTCCTCCAGGATAGTCTCCCATAGAGGAAAAGCCACTAAAGCCACTGGGGGAGGGGAGGGTGAAGAAGCCTCACTTGGCCCAGAAAGTCCAGAGTGCAAGTCGTCCTGGGAGAGGGACTGAGCTTTCTAACTTCAGTTTCCTCATCTGTGAAATGGAATAGCAATACTCTTTATTTCAAAGGGTAGTTGTGATGGCAACAAGAATTCTAGAAAGTTTTATGGTTATAATTAGCCGAGCACTTACCATGTGGCAGGTACTCTTCTAAGTGCCTTTAAATATTAACTCAAGTAATCCTCTGTTAATCCTCATTTAACACTCATTTAACCCTATGAGGTGGATACTATTATTAGCCTCATTTTACAGATAAGGAAATGGAGACACAGAGGGTTTAAGTAATTTGTACAAGGTCACACAGCTAGTGCTATCATGTTCATTTTAGACTAATTAGGCTGTTGAGTCACATGAATTCATCTATCACCTAATTTAATTATTTCAACATCCCTCTGGGTTAGGATTCACTGCAGTCAGTTTACATAGCAGAGAACAGGCCAACACCACCCAATTAACCAAAGTTCTTTCCAGCCCAAACCCATATCCTGAATATCTTGCTATGCTGCAAAGATGCTTTTCGATGATAATTAGCTTTAACATGTCAGTTATGATTAGGGGATTTCTGCCAAATGGAAGAGTCACATTTGGTGTGTAGAGGTCCAGGGTGCTAAGGAAAAGGCACGCTTCCGAGGCCCTCCTGTCTCTGAGACCTTCTGGAGGGCAAACCGGAACCTTTGTGATATAGCCGTTGGCTGCTTCTGGTCCTGAGCGGAAAGGATTTGGAGAGAGGTTTCCTGCCTGGTAACACCACAGAATCAGCACCATGAGTGGAAGGACCAGGGACTGCCCACATCAGTGTGTCGCCTTGACTGAGTTGACCTCCATGGCTGCCACGGCCTCCCCACCAGCTTCTGATGGTGATGATGTTGGTGAGCGGTTTGCAGGGGCTGAACAGAGAGGCGACCACAAGTGAAGCTCACCTGTGGGCTACCGTGGCCCACTGAAGCAGAAGAGATATATACTCCATCTGCCGTGCTCCTGGCAACTCCTAAGGTATTTCCACACCTATCAGCAAATTCCAACTTCACCTAACCCTGTGAAGGAGGCGTCCATCTGCATCATCATTTTGCAGATGCTGAGAGTTTAAGTGACTTGAACGTGGTCACACAGAATCTTTTCATTACACCCCACTGCCTCCCTCAGCACGCAGTGGATATAGATTGATGACAGCAACTGAGTATTAGACTGGAAAGCAGCCTGGTGGGCCTCCTGCAGCTGAGACGCCAGTGATTTCAGCCCTGCTCAAGGTCCTGTTTCACCAGCCACTGGGCTCCCTGGGGCTCGGCCCAGGTCTGCTTGTGACCTGGTAAAATCCAAGCTTAAAGCATTTCTCCTTTTGACTCTCTCTGAGCTCTGTCTCCTCCCAGCTTGCCTGGTCTAGGAGTGAGCCCTGCATATCCATTTCCGCTGATGAGACTGACCTGGGCAGAGTTTGCACTCGGCTCCTCTGCTTACTGGCTGTGTGCCCCGAGGTAAGTAACTTAGCTTTTCTGAGCCAAAGTTTCCCCATCTGCTTAAATGGTGGGGTGGTCCTAATGATTCCTAGTCCCTGGGGTGATGGGGCCCTGGAGTTGCAGTTCGCTTGCCAGGGACCCCCTTTATAAGTGCTCTTGTGCAGCATTGGGCACTCCCTCGGAGAGGGTGGACATCACATAGAGTCTCTAGGTCTGGGGCTTGGAGAAGGATCATACTGGCAATGGCGAAGGGAGGACACTTGTATCCTCCCCTCTGCTGGCTCCAGCAAAGCTCAAGCATTCTGCCACCTGCCCCATAAAACAGTCTTAGGTGTTTGCCCTGGGACTGTGACTAACCTGAAGCACCCAGCTTCTGTTGTGAGGTCTCCCATGTGAAACCCAGTAGCTGGTTCTTTAGGCTACTAGAAGAATCCTTCTAGGTTGCCTTGGGGTGTGCGGACGTGGGGATTCATTAGGGCTCTTGTTCTTGCTACTCCATGGCGTCCTTTGGTGCCAGCTCACCAGGGCCTCAGGAGGCTGGGAGGGGCAGGGTGCACTGAGGAAAAGTACCCCCATTCTTCACACCACCCACCAGCCCTTGGTTACTGGAAAGAGCAAATGCAAATGGATCCAAAGCACAATACCCAGAATACACTGCCACGCTTCCTAGGGGCTCACTGTAAGTTAAAGCTGGGCTCCTCCTGGGGGCTGACATTTTCCTTGGTTCAAACAACATCTGCGCCTTGCCAAGCTGGGCAAAAGGTGAGGGAGCCAGTTACTGCCACTGTAGACTCAAGTGAAACAGAAAACCTAGATACACAAGGTCCCTCCTACCTGGAGGGGATGCTGGGTCCACACACACACTCACGCACATGCACACATGTGTGCTCCCCCCACCAATGCACTCTCATGAGTACCTCACACACAGGCACACATGCATGTTCACAAGTCCTCCTTACACACACATGTGCATACTTAAGAGTACCTCACACGTTCACACTTGCACACTTACAGATCCCCTCACACTTGCAAACCCAGTGGGCACATTGCCACTTATATACAGACACACAAGCATGCCTTTTCAGGAACCTCAGGCCCACTCACACATGCACACATTCATGCATGCCTGTGTCCACGAACAACACACAGGCTCTTGTGAACTAGAGGAGGGGGTTGGTCTTCTCCCCCTCCACCCCCAACTCCCCAGATTTAGCAGACCCAGCAACGGCTGCTGAGAATTTGAAATAAAAGGCCATCTTCCCCTCCAGGCTCCAGGCCAAATCTCCAAATGAAATCAGGCCAGGGAGAAATGAACAACTGAGATGCACAAAACAATGTGAAGAAGAAGCTCTGAAAAAAACCAGAATAATAATATAAAAAAAAAGGTGAGAGTTATTTTTCAGCTCACTGGCTTTCTGAAAAGTAATATAAAGTTGGGCAGCGTCTTCTTGGAATCGACCTTTCTGAGCCGAGACCCAGGCCACACGTACATCTCTTTCCTCTCTTTCTATTACCCGAAATTTGTATGGTTTCATCTCCTCTGATTTTCTTTCGTTTGTGCTCCTATGCAAACCCCTTGTGTCAGGGGCTTGTTACTAACCCGGCAGCTCCGGCCTGCTGAGAGCCCCTTCTCCCTTGGCCTCCTGCAGGGCTGAGAATTGAGAGCCTGCTCAGTTTTGCTCCCCTCCATGCCCAGGAGGGGCTGTAGACCTCCTCCCTACCCCACTCTTCCACTTACCTGGCCTCCCAGCCTTCTTTGTTTCTAAGAAAATACTCCCACATACTTTTCACTCAACCAGGGCTGGAAAGGAGAGGCTAGATGGGCTGAGGGGCCCTGGGTGCTGGAACCCAGAGCCTTGCTCAGGGCCTGGTGCAGGTGGGAGCAGAACAAATATTTAGTGAAGGCTTGAAAGAGCAGATGAATAAGCAAATGCTTCTGCCTTTTTCAGGGGGAGGAGGGAAGAAGTTCCTATTCTAAAATTTCCAGGAAAATGATTTAGGAAGGGGGACCAGAATATTACTAACAGTGATGATATTCCCTGAGGTTCTAGTCACTGCTCCTCTAGGAGTGAGACTCGAAGGACTTATGGAAAGGTGTCCCCTCCACCTTCCTCCCCTGTCACCTCCCCTTCAAGATTACACTCATATGCACAAACACACAGTGAGAGAACCTCAAACACATCCACAGAGTACACGCACACGCATCCCGCAGACACATGCACATCGGCACACACACACACTGCTCACACATCCACAGAGTACACACACACACCCCTCAGACACACCCACATAGGTACACACACACCCCTCAGACACACCCACATAGGTACCCACACATACACCCCTCTCACATCCACAGAGTACACACACACACCCCTCAGACATCCACATAGGTATATACACACTCCCCTCAGATACATCCACATAGGTACACACTCCCCTCAGACACATTCACATAGATACACACACCCCTCAGTAACATCTACATAGGTACACACACACATCCCTCACACATCCACATAGGTACACACACACACATCCCTCACACATCCGCATAGGTACACACACATCCCTCACACATCCACATAGGTACACACACACACATCCACATAGGTACACACACACACCCCTCACACATCCACATAGGTACACACACACACCCCTCACACATCCACATAGGCACACACACACACCCCTCACACATCCACATAGGTACACACACACGCATCCCTCACACATCCACATAAGTACACACACATGCACCCCTCAGACACATTCACATAGGTACACACATCCCTCACACATCCACATAGGTACACACACATGCACCCCTCAGACACATTCACATAGGCATACACAGATGCACCACTCAAACAACAAAAATGCATACACCTCAAATGTACATGCATATGGTCCCCTCAGATACATATGAGTGCATGCATCTCTAACACATCCACCTATGTACATGCACATGAACACACCTGTGTATGCTTGTACCACAAACACATCTGCATCAGTATATGCACATGCAGTCCTCAGGCATATAAGTGCATACACTTTACACACACCCACATAGGTGCATGCACATGCACCCCTCAGACATGCATGTATATATGCATGCACCTCAAAGACACTCATGCAGTTACACACACATGCACCTCTCAGACACACAGACATGTGTGGTCATCTCCTATCAACATAGACGCAAACACACGCAGTTCTCAAGTGCAAACAAACACGTGTGTACACATCATAAACATGGACACTCAAACCCATGTGTTTGCACATCTCAAATAGATTTTCACAGATACCCACATGTACTGCTCAAATACATCCACACATACACATCTGAAACATGTACATAAATACACACATACACATGCACACAGGTGCATATGCCCTTTCCTTTGCATGAGTGCCTTTTTGAGCAGTGCTAGTCTCTTTTTATTGACCTGTGTCCACTCTCATCTACTCCCTGCCATAAGGATATGTGTGCTTGATGATTTGCCTCTCTCTTGACTTCTGCAATGAAAGAATCAAACATGGGGTGGCAGCCCCTGTGGCTTCTTTACTGCAAAGATGATTGAAGGATGCCTGCCTTATCCCAGACTAGGGTGCAGTGGCTTCAACAGACTCATCTGGCACCTGCCTTGGGTTCATTGAAGGGAGATAGAAAATCTCTGTATGGATGTACACTCGATAGGGAAATGGGAGCATGAGGATGTAGGTAAAGTAATTGAATCTTTTATCCAGAAGAAAGTAGGAAGAAATGGCCAACTCTGATGCCCATCTCTGTTGCAGCCTCTATCCTGACTCACACTCAGGGGTCAAAGCAAAAGTGAGTTGCTGGATCAGAGGCTCAAGACTGCTCAATGCCAACAGTACCAATAATGGGCGTTTGCAAATCCTGGGCTGTTTGCAAAAATGCTTCTTCCTTCATTAGGCTGTTTCTATCATCACAATCATCTTGTAATAAAAATGGGACAGGTATTAACTAAAGGACCGATTTTATAGAGGAGGAATCTGTGGCTCAGGTAAGGTGAGCAACTTACCAAGTGTATTAGTCAGGGTCAGCTAATTGCTGTAACAGACATCCCCAGATCTCAGTGGGTTAGCTCAGTAAGAGTTTTCCAAATATGCCCTCTTCAGTGAGACTCAGCAGGGATGCTCTGCTTGATGCAGTACAGTCCAGGACCCAGGCTGCTTCTGCCTGTGACTCTGCTGTCCTCAAGGTACTTGCAGTTTCTTGATTTGGCTGATCAGTGGAGAAGACCAGGTGAGGGTTGTTTGTGGAATGCTTTTTCTAGGCCAGGTCAGGAGGCAGCACACATTACCTCTGCTCATATTCTTTAGGTTAGAATAGAGACACACAGCTATAGCTAGCAACAAAGGAGGCTGGGAAATGTAGTTCAGGAAGAAGAGGGGAATGCAGACATTGGTGAGCTCTGGCAGTTTCCACCACACCCAGAATTATACAACTAATGGAGGCGGAATCAGTTCTCAGACCTGGGTTTTTCATTCTGGTGCCTGTGCATTCCCCTCCTAGCATGTCTCTTTGAAGTGTAAAACTTTACCAACAGAACACTGCTCCTGGTCTATGTTCTAGGTCTGGAAGCTCTTACATTTATAAGAATGTAATGATAATGACAGTAATATCTAATGATTTATTGGGCTCCTATCTGTTCTATTGTGTACACTCTCTCATTTCATTCTCTCCGCCACCCCATAGGTATGTAGATAACACTACCTTCTCTAATCTACCTTAGAGAGATTAAGCAACTTGTCTGAGGTTGTGGGAGAGAGAGATTGTGAGTCCAGAACTTCCTGGCTCCTGTCTCCCATCTATCTCCTATGCTGCTATGGCTCCCACTGGGTGTGGGGTTGGAGGTAGGGTAGGTGGAGAGTTAGCCTTCTCTGCCCTGCAAGGCAGACATTCCTGGTGAAACTTAAGTAGGATGCTAGTGATGCCAGGAGTGGGCAGAGTCCTTGCAGCTCTGGGGAGCATTTGAAACCATGTGCAAGCCTAGGCGGTTGTAGCTCAGTTTAGCTGATAACCATATACCTGGAATACTGGTGGTGCTGGGAATCGATTTCTTGTTATATGACCTTGAGCAAAGCATCCTGGGTTAGGAGTCAAGAGACTCCTAACCATAATTAACTGTGTACCTTTGGGCATCTCACTGAAAGTCTGTGGGGTTCAGTACCACCACCCTCTTTCCCCTGTGAATTGGAGATTGTCACCACTGTCATCATTCCAGAACTTTCAGGCTGCAATGGCCTCCTGATTAGTCTCCCCAGCACCACGTAACTCCTCTTCAAATCCTTCCTGCCCATCCCTGACCGATTAGTCTTCTCAGTTGCACACATACATTTTCACCATGTCTTTCTTCTGCTCAACAATTTCATGACCCTTTACTCCATAAAGCCCAAACTCCTTAGTGGAGCCCTTTCTTTGTGCTCTGCCCCCAGGTTAGCTGTCCAGATGATCCATCCTTGACTCCCCTGAGCACAGCAAATGCTCCTGCCAGGCTATCCTTTTCCTTCCCCGGGGACCCTCATTGCAGGGTGGTTCTCCTTCCTGCCTACCTGTTTACACCTCTAAGATCCTTCTCTTGACACCACGATCATCTTCATTCTCACGTCACTGCACTAATGCTCCATGCCTCCTCACAGCACTTCCCTTGGAGGCTCATTTCGTGATGGGCGCATCTACAAATGTGTCTTAACCTCTTCACTAGATTGTGAGTTTCATGAGGGTGAGAGCCGAGTCTTGCACAGTTCATACCTTTGGACAGAACAGTCCTCAGGCAAAAGTTAACACATGAAAGAATGATCAGAAGATGAGAGACTTTTTGTGCTATGCAAATGAAAGGTTTAGCTTAGAGGCCAGCATTAAAGTTGTTTTGATTGTTTCCTGTCAGCCAGCAATCAGGAGACAGCTCCCACATCTTGGCCAGCTGGTAACCCTCTGTGTCTATCTTCAAAGCTATGTAGAGGGGATCTCAAATCAGAACCTCATGGCACTTCTGGTGGTACTTTCTTTGCCTACTGGGGGAATAAGCCCAGGCCTCCAGCAAGCTAACCTATCAGGTAGAAGCAAGCTGGGTGTGTACATTTGGGGAGCTCCTCAGATTGAGCTCTCTTGGCTTTTTGCCCATACCCGGCCCCTCCACACCAGGCCAAACTGTAGGCTGAAGCCAGTGGAGAAAGTAATAGATTGGAACTAGGATGCTCAGGTTAAGTGGGCCGCTTTGTGGAGCTCATCCATAATCCTGCAGGAGCCCAGAGAACAATACGTTAATTAGAGCCGACGGCACCGCTCCTACCAGCCATCCATCCTGCCTGTGTCTGCTGGGCCTTCCCCGTGGACATGCCAGCCCACTCGCTACTCTGAAAGAGATTTATTCATTATCAATGTTTGTCTGAAAGAAAGGGACCTGGTGGGGAGGGAGTGAGATTCCAAGAGAAACGGGATATGAAAGAGGTGGAGCCGAGCCTGCTGGCAGCTGACAAATGGGTGTGTTTGGGGCTGGAAAGATGGGTTGTTCCCAATTAGGGGGATAAGGCAAGTCCACCTGGTTGGTGACGGGGAGAAGTCAGTCAGATGAAATTAGAAGATGTTCAGTAAATATGTCCAGCAGGAAGTGGCCCTGGCTGGAGTTTTAGGTTTGAACCTAGCTCACTTTGAGCCCCAAATGATGGGGAAAAGAAGGTAGGGAAGAGGATGTTCACTTACCTAATATCTATCCCAGTGCTTGCACTCAAAGAGCACTGAAAAAGTGCTTGCTAAGTGAATAATTAAACGACAGGGGGGTTTAAAGCCAGAGGGATTTAGGTCAGGTATCATGAGGAACTCATTACCAATGAGCTAAGAGAAATACAAACCAGAGAGACCAAGAGCAGGTCCTGAGGTTTTTACCCAAGAATTCTTTGAAAGAAGGGGAGACACGTTTCATTTTTCCCAGAGCCTATTATCTGTGTGTCATGTACATTCTGGAGAAAATGGGAGATGATCAGCCCTCCTGAAGTTAACATGGCAGTCTGGAGAGGAGAGGGATGACAAAGGACCGGTTGGGCTGAGGTCCACTGACCAAAGCTCCATAGAGAATGATCCTGAGGGAGCAGTGGACACAAAGTCACTGCCGCATAGACTCATCTTGCAAAAGGCACATCAAGGGCTGTAGCTCCTTCTCCGTCCAAATGGAGAAAGTGAGGCTGAAGTGGGGAAGAGACTTACCTAAAGTCTCACAACTGGTTCATCCCAGAACCTTGCTGCTCCAGCTGTGACATTAGGGTCATCATTTGGGTGGACCTACATGGGCCTCTAGAGCCTGTCACCTAGAGGCCTTGTTAGAGAGGCAGAGCCCAGAGCTGCTGAAACTACATTTTATCAAGCTCTCAATATGGTTTTCACACACACATCAACGTTTGAGAAGTGCATCATCTAGATCTTGTGCCTAGTGCCTAGAAAGCAACGTAGTGTTTTGGGGAGAGAACTAATGTGGTGAGTTGTAAGTTCTAACCCTGCCTTTCTATTAACTGGCTGGGTGACTTGAGTCACATCATCACGCCACTTAGTCCCTCTGGGTTTTAGTTTACTCACTTTCTTTTTTTAATTTTTGAGATGGAGTTTCACAGGCTAGAGTGCAGTGGTGCGATTTCAGCTCACTGCAAACTCCACCTCCTAAGTTCAAGTGATTCTCTTGTCTTAGCTTCCCAAGTAGCTGGGATTGCAGGTGCCTGCCATTATGCCTGGCTAATTTTTGTATTTTTAGTAGAGACAGCATTTCACCATGTTGACCAGGCTGGTCTCGATCCCCTGCTCTCAGGTGATCTGCCTGTCTCGGCCTCCCAAAGTGCTGGAATTACAGGTGTGAACCACCATTCCTGGCCAGTTTACTCACTTTTAAACACAAAATGATTGAGCAAGATTAGTGATGTTTAAGCTTTAGCAATCCTCTGAATCAACTGGGAGAAAGGCAGATCCCTGGAGGCTGTCCCCAGAGTTCTGTGAAGGGGCTGATAATTTGCATTTCCAGTAGTTTCTGGGTTGATAATGGTCCTGCCAGTCTGGGGACCACACTAACTGCATGACCAGGCGACTTCTTCTAAGGTTCCTTCTGATTCAGATGTTTGATGGGATATCCCCCCTTTCCAAGTGCCTTCCATTGGTAAGAAGAATCTCTCGACTCCCCAGTGCATGCCTCTTCTGAGTGGCACTAGCCTGTCCCTGTCATTTCTGGCTTCCCCTCCGGCTCCGGGCAGTTAATGCCATTTTCCCCGCATACTCAGGATTGATGATCTAAGTCTTATAAAATGCACGGAAGGCAATACAGGCAAAGTATTATCAACAAGATTTAAGAAGAGTCCTACGAAACACAGCAATAAAACCTGGAAATAACCATCCATTTCCTACCAACAAAACATCTCATTTCCGAGTCCATAAACACTCCCCCCTCCAGATCCCCAGACCCATCTGTTTTGTAAGCATGTATAATTATTAGCAACATAAAGTCAGTTTCTATACCTAATGTAATTATCGGGAGCCAAAATAGTATCAGGTGAAGGAGGGGGAGAGAGGAGGAGGCTTGCTCACTGCAAACTCAGACTATTTCTTTAAAGAGGGAGAAGTAGTCACATGAGAAGATAACGATTCTTTATGGTGATATTATACTTCCTATGGAGACTTTGGGGACAGCTTTGCAAATAAGACTGAGCTGGCTCATTTCAAAGCCAAGAGCAGTTTCCTGCCTTGTAAGGTGAATTTAGGCCCTATTGGGAATGAGAAATTAGGATCACCATGCTTCCTCTGTGGCCAACCTTCAGATTTCTCTGGAGGTGCGGAGGGCATGGCCTTCCTTCCGGAGGCACTGCCAAAGTTAGTTCAAGCCTTTTCTTCCCTTTGCACTGCCTCTGGAGGGTAAAAAAGAGTTTGCAAAGGCACTCTGAGATTTTAGCCAGCTGGGGATTCCTGGTTCACAATGAATTCAGGACCATTGTCTTTGTGTCCTCCACAGTGTCTTAGGGGAGCTAGCTAGTCACCTGTTGAATAGGTGAGGAAGTGAATAGATGGGAGTGAGGCATGATTGTGGAAGATACACATGATAACAGGAATGGTTATTAAAGGTGAAGGAGAGCATCCTCCTTCTCTTCAGATGACGTATTTGTGACAGTGTGTTGGGGGGGGCCAGAATAAGGACCAATGAAGCTGATTTTGGTTTATATTATAATAAGCAAAATAACATTTTGACCAGGAGAGCTTTCACCCTTTGCATGGTGGTCAGTTCTCTGCCACTAGAGATTTTCAAACAGAGTCAGGGCAACCCTTTCCCACCTAGGACCTGGGTATATTAGGTAGGAAGGAAGTGCATGAAGATTAGGGTCACAAAGAGAATATTGGTCGAGTATCTACCTACTATGTGCCTGACTCTATACTAACCTCATTTAATCCACTCACCACACCCATAATGTAGATGCTCAAACCCCTATTTTGAAAATCAAGCAAGCTCAGAGATATTTATGTCAGTAGTCTATGTCACCCAGCTAGTGGGAAATGTAGCTCGGATTGAAACCTAGGTCTGCCTGCTCCAAGTGTATCTGTCTTCCACAGTGCCTTGAAAAATACTGTCGGATTTTCAGGCTTCAGAGTCTTCAGTGCACTTATTGGAACTGAACCTGATGTGCCAGGCTCCTGCAAACACAGGCTGCTGCCACCACTGGCTAAGATGTTGCTCTGTCTTCTGGATCCATCGCTGAGAATTCAAAGCTCTTGTAAGAGGGCCCGTGGTAGGGAGGACTGTTGTCAATGCTGTTCTTTTGCTTTGAATTTGTTTGTTAAGCCGCCCTAGCATCTTCCCCTCTGCAGATTTGCTTGTCTGCCAGAATCCCAAATCAACCTGATGGCTTAGGGATTTCACTCTATGATCTGGAAATCCATGTTCCTTCTTCCCCTTTCCTACCCCTGGGAGTGGGCTCCTTTCTTCAGCTATCTCACGGACTGCTTTCAGGGCTGATAGGAGGGAGTGTTTCAGCTGGGTGGGGGCAGATGGCCTCATTGTCTTTAATGTCTAGTGATGGGAGAATCCCAAAGGTGCTGGCGGCGCAGTCTGGAGACAGCTAGAAAGCCAGACTGACATGCTTTCTGAAGCGTCCCGGCAGCCTTTGGAGGCAGCTTCGCGTGAGTGCATTTAACTCCCATCTTTGTCCCTTGTTCTCATACCAGCCTTCTCTGGATGCCCACCCGATTCCTTCCTGTCTGTGTGACTCCATGCCCTGTCTCTGTCCCTCCTTGGAACTGCATGGCAGGGACTCCTTCCTTGTGTGATGGGGGAGCAGACACTGAGGAGAGGAGAAGGGGCGGGGCACAGCTAGGCAGCTGGTGCTGGCCCCCACCTTTCCCTTCTGAGCCCACCCCTTTCCTTTTGCCTCTGCTTGCTTTTGCCTCCAATTCCTTCCAGTCCAGCCATCATACTGGGGCAGGCCCAGCGAGAGGAGGGCACCAGCCAGGCCTCTGGGAGGGCATCTGCTTCTGCTGATAAGTACCCCTGTCTTTCTCCTCCCCTTCAGCAGGGCAGAGATGCCCTCCCCCATGAACCATGGAATTAAAACAGGGAACTGGGCTCTGGCAACTGGCCTTCTCCCTGGCACCAGGCCTGCTCTGTCTCCATGGATTTCTCTCTCTGAGAGTCACTGTTTCCTGATTAAAAATGATTTCTTCTTGCATAGCAAACTAAGACCTTGTCTGGAGTCCACCCGCAAAGTGAGATGGAAAGTTGGAATTCCAGGGGCCCAGGGCACATCAATAGGAAAGAAAGACCCTGATATCTAAGAATCTGTTCCCCTCCAGGCCAAGGGGAGGTTTGAGAGCAGAGGGGTGCATGGGGGGCAAACCTGATCCTACCTGCCTCCGACCTGTGGTTTACCTGTGTCTAGCCCAGTGTGTGAGTTGGCTAGGGCTGCCTAACAAAGCACCCCAGACTGGTGGCTTACGTAACAGGACTGTGTTGTCTCACAGGTGTGTATGCCAGAGGTCTGAAATCAAGGTGTCAGCAGGGTTGGTTCCTCCCAAGGGGTGTTAGGGGAAGGATTTGGTCCAGGATCTCCCCTCAGCTGCCAATGGCCATCTTCTCCCTATGTCTCTTCACATCATCTTCCCTCTGTGCGTGTCTCTGTGTCCACATTTCCCCTTTTCCTAGGACACCAGTTCTATTAGTCTGCTTGGACTGCTGTAACAAAATACCACAAACTATGTGGCTTAAACAGGAGAAACTTATCCCCACAGTCCTGGAGGCTGGAAATCCAAGCTCAAGGTGTCATCAGGGTCCATTTCTGGCAAGGTCTCTTCCTGGCTTGCAGACAGCTGCCTTCTGACTGTGGCCTCACGTGGAATGGAGAGAGAGCTCTTGTGTCTCTTCCTCTACTTATAGAGGAGTGAGCTCTATCAGATTAGGGGTGCATCCTTATGACTTCATTTAATCTTTACCACCTCCGCATGGGCCCTATCCCCAAATACAGTGACACTGGGGGCTTGGCCTTTAACATATGAATTTTGGAGGAGTAACACATCCCAAGTCCATAGCACCAGACATATGGGATTAGAGGCCATCCTAATGACCTCACTTTAACTTAGTGATCTCTGTAAACACCCTATCTCCAAATAAGGTCATATTTGGAGGCCTTGGGAACGAGAACTTTGACATATGAATTTTGGGGAGACAATTCAACTCCTAATACTCTGGGTCTTCCTGGCTTACTCCATCTAGCACCCTGGAATCCATTACAAAAGAGGCTGGTGGCTCGAGTGTGTCCCTGTTCACAGACACCATCTGCTGAGTTTTCTGGGGGAAGGGGTGGGCAGAATCCCCTCAGGAGCTCCCTGTGCTGAGGCTGAACCCCTAGGGCACCACAGGCTCTGCTCAGCAGTCCCATGTGTCTTACCAGCTCCACTCCCCGCTGCCATTCCTGCACCTGTGCTGTCAGCTTTCCCACTATGGCCACCACTGCCCCGGCTGACTCATCTCTGAACCATAGTGTTCAGCTGGTCATTTCAGGTCTCCCTGAAGATATCTGGGCAGAGCCAGCTGGAGAGTGAGAAGGAGCACATTTTAGATGTTGCTGGGCATGGAACATGTCGGGAGGGACATACAAGTGGGAAAGAGGTGGAGGAGAGGCCATTAGATTCTCTTTCATCCCAAACTTGCTGTCACAGCCAGGAAGAAAACCCTTATCCCATTTTTTCTTCATAATAGGTTTATTGCAAAAACATTTCAAGCAAGACAGATACTGTTTTCTTTTAAATCTTTACTTAAAGTACATAAAGATGAGAATTTTCTTCTCTAGGTTGAGTAGCCCTCATGTCTTTATAATTCTCCCATCATTTCCTGCTGGAGATGGAGGACGCAGGCTGTTGCGATCAGGAGGCCCTCTAGTTGCACTGTGGCTCTAAATTATGGAGCTGGGCCAGGCTTTTGGGAAGCTTTTGCTTTGTTCCGTTGGGTGACCCACACCCTGTTCTTGCCGCTCCTGCTTTGGATGAATCCCAGGCCTCTCTAGTGTGCCTTCCCTGTCTTGTCTTCCTCCCTCCTCATTCACACACCTCTTGGCTTTATGGTACCAAGAGACCACAGGGTTGGGAAACAGAGAACTCACCTCACCTGCCATTGATCTAAGTGGGTAAAGGCAGAAAGGAAGGCTTATGGTGATGACGAATGTCCTACTGCTCCTTTCCCCCTGGGGGCACTGCACGGGACAACATCTATGGAGAATGACCACATCACACCCTCCCTGTCTCTGTCTTAAAATCATAGCCTCTGAGAGTTGGAAGGGTCTTTGGAAAACATGGAACTCAGAATTCATCTTCCTACTGTCCCCTTGATGGATGCTGTATACGGCTCTGGAGGGAGGAAAATGAGGAGGGCACACTGGAGAGGACTGGTATTCATCCAAGTCAAGAATCCACATGTATGCTGGATAGGGCCTGGTTTTTCTGCATTCGAGGCGGGGGCTGCTCCCTCTCTCTCCCACCTATGGCTCATCCCATGGTTGGGCAGCTCAGGGTGTTCAAATATCTTTTCCATTGTTGAGTAGGAATCTTCCTGTATTAGTCAGGGTTAGAAACAGCCAATTGTGTGTGTGTGATACAAAGAGATTTATTTTAACAAATTGGCTCACACAATTATGAAGGCTGACAAGTCCCAAGCCTGCAGTACCACATCTGTAGGCAAGCTGGAGATATGGAAGAGCTGAGGTTTTAAATTCCCTCTTGGGTCTGAAGGCCTGAGAACCAGGAGGGCTAATGGTAGAGGTTTCAGTTTGGAACAGGCTTGAGACCCAGGGGCAGCCAATGTTTTATGTCCAAAGGCAGGAAAAAGCTGATGTCCTAGAAGGCAATCAGGCAGAAAGAATTCTCTCTTGCTAGGAGGAGGGTCAGCCTTTTGTTTTATTTAGGCCTTTAGCTGATTGGGTGAGGCCACTCACGTTGGGGAGGAAATCTGCTTTGACCAGCTGCTGATTCAAATGTTAATTTCATCTCTAAACACCCTCCACAGAAACACCCAGGATCACATTTAACCAAATATTTGGGCACCTTGTGACTCAGCCAGTTGACACATAAAATTAACCACCACCCTTTCTTTCTATTGCTCCCCAGTTAGCCTGGTCTTCCTTATCTGGTCTTCTAGGGAGGGCTAGCCCTCAAGGGGGTCCAGTGTCCAGCTCAGCCCACTGCTCCTGGGAGGAGGCCTGGGTGCCCCAGCTGGAAGATGCCTCAATTTCCATTCGGTTGCCTCTTCCCATAGGGCAGTGGCTGGCTCCCCTTACCTCAGCTGGACCAGAGGGGCCATGTGCCCTGCCCTCCCTCCCCCAGCACATCCAGGTGTGGTGCTTGGCTGGCACACATCAGGGTGCCTGCTGCCCCAGAGTCTCATGGTCTGCAGTCCCTCCCTGAGTTCTGGGAGGGCAAGATCGTGCTGGCAGAGGAGATGTAGACAGGAGCCTTTGCAAAGGGCACAGCAGAAGTGGAGCCCAGTCTCCTGTTTGTTTGGGACATAGCCAGCCTGTGTTCTGCAGAGACTCCGAAGAGGAGGGCAAACAAGGGGATTTTCGGATGGTCTTTGCTTGCTTTCTCCTTTGTTTTCTCTTAGGGGAAGCAGCGGCGGCTGCAGGTCTTCTAAATATTGGTCTGGAGGAGTCAGGCACAGGCCTCTCATTCCTCTACCTCTCCCTTTCCTTGATGCTGCAAAAATGAAGATGCCTCAGGCTACCTGCTCTGGAGATCCTCCTATGTCATGCCTAGGATCCCAGACCTGGAAAAGATGGCCTTCAGTAGCCACGTCCTCCAGTCTCTTCATTCATTAGCTACTGAAGATGACACAGCAATGTCAAACCTGCAGTGACCCCCCCCACCCCATGCTGGCTACCAGCTGGGCAGAGCTACATTGTTATTGTTAGAATTATGTTGAAACTGATTATTGCCCCTCTACCTTTAGGCAGAACAGATCATAGAGCCTGCACAGGCACATAACATGCCAAGATGTAGCAGAAAGAGGAGGGTTTGGAATGGAGGGGCAATGGCTTATGTGAGATGAGGAGACTGAAGTCATATTAAGCTGAGCTGTGAAGTGATTGACTTGCGCCCTGCTCAGAGAAGCTCCAGCTTCTCTGGAGGGAGTGTGAGCTGACCTTTCTGGATCCCCTTGCTCTTCTTATATTGGACTCTTTAACAGGTACTGTTATCAATGTGGAGAGTCTTGGGCTGGAGGGATCCAAAGTTAATCACTCAGACACTCCTTGAATACCTGTGGAGATGGGAAACTCACTGTCTTCCAAGGCAGCTCATTTCATCTTTGCACAGCTCCTTCCTAGGCAAGCAGTCTCCTAGGATCTTCTGTTCATCATTCCAGGGTCTTCGGAGCCCTGCAGGGTTTCTTGTCCTTGCTTTGTGGCACTGCTGACCATTCCTCTTTTCCTCTGACCCCACATGTGCATTTTATGTGAAGCGCCATGATAGTCCTCTGGGAATGTGACCCAGTGCTCTGAAATTACTTGTAATTGTTGTTTCCTTTCCTTGACTGGATTGCTAGCTGCCTTCAGCAGGGACCAGACTGTCTCTATCCCGCATATTCACTACTAGCGACTGAGCAGATGGCAAGCGCTTAATCACTGCATGGTGGAAAGAAGGAAGTAAGGAAGGGAGGGAGGAAGGGAGGGAGGAAAGACTTGCCCTCAACATCCTTGTCTGCCAGACAATAGGTCCCACCCAGATAAGGGTTCCCTGTGACAGTCAGTTGCTCCTGTCTGGCGGGTACTCTGGCATAGAAAACAGCTCTGGGCTTTAGTCTCACTAACTGGGTTCCAGTTGAGCCTTCATATTTTCTAGCCCAGCAAGCTTGGGGAAGTTATTTCTGTGAGCCACAGTTTCCACTCTGTAAGAGGGAATAATCATCACGCCCCTCATATAGGGTTGTTGTGAGGATAAAATCAGATCAAGGGACCTCATGTCCTCTGTAAACTGGGTTTCCTTAGGGATAGAGGTTTAGCCTATGGGGAATCAGGATTCCCGAAATAATGCCATTATTATTGAATTAATCTCTACTGTGTATTAACCACTGAGTCATTTCTTTATAGACGTTGTCTCAGGGTACAGTTTATAAGACTGGCAGTTTGGTGATGATGAAACAGAGGTTTGGAAAGGTTAAGTGACTTGAAAAACTAGAATTTGAACCTAGATTCCCAATGGCCTTCAAGCCCAAATACTCTTTCCTCCACTTCAAGGTACTTCCCCTTAAGGCCAATATGGGTTGTGGAGGAGTAGGAGGGTCGATGTGGTGATGGTGGTGGGTGTTGGACTCAAAGACTCTGGAAAAGATTCTTTTTTTTTTTTCCTTTCTGAGATGGAGTCTTGCTCTATCCCCCAGGCTGGAGTGCAGTGGTGCGATCTCGGCTCACTGCAACCTCTGCCTCCCGGGTTCAAGCGATTCCCCTGCCTCAGCCTCCCAAGTAGCTGGGATTACAGGCATGCGCCACCGCACCTGGCTAATTTTTGTATTTTTAGTAGAGACGGGGTTTCACCATATTGGCCAGGCTGGTCTTGAACTCCTGACCTCGTGATCCACCTGCCTTGGTCTTCCAAAGTGCTAGGATTACAGGTGTGAGCCACTGCACCCAGCATAAAAGACTATTTTTTTGTTTTTTTAGACAGAGTCTTGCTCTGTCACCAGGCTGGAGTGCAGTGGTGCTATCTTGGCTCATTGCAACCTCCGCCTCCTGGGTTCAAGTGATTCTTCTGCCTCAGCCTCCCAAGTAGCTGGGACCGCAGTCGCACGCCACCATGCCCGGCTAATTTTTTTTTTTTTGTATTTTTAGCAGAGACAGGGTTTCACCATGTTGGCCAGGATGGCCTCGATCTCTTGACCTCGTGATCTGCCCGCCTCGGCCTCCCAAAGTGCTGGGATTACAGGCGTGAGCCACCGTGCTCGGCCTGAAAAGGCTCTTAAATCCTGTGACTTTATCATTTTCCCACCACACAGGGTAAAGCAAATACTCAAGCCTCATTCTTTCACTGGTTTCACAAATCTTTCCCATGCTCCTTTGCCCTAAGTGAGTCATTTGCAGTTGGATTCCGGTCTGCAGCCAGGTGCTATTTCTTTTTCAAGGAACCAGGGGTGGCTGTGTAAAGATGAGGGTTCCCAGGAGTGCTCAGTGTGTATGCTGGGCGTGTGTGTGTGTGGTATGGGGAATCTGGGAACCAGGTGGAACAAGGCAAGGAAGATACACCTTTAGGCAGTAACCAGTTGATCATTTGACAAATTTTATTGAGCACTTACATGTGCCAGGAGCTGTGCTGAACTCCACAGGGCTGAAGACATGGGCTCTGGTCTCCAGAGGCTTATAGATTGGTGAGGAAGACAGAATTCAAGGCAGATGAAAGCTCCTTATGCTTATGGATGGGCAGAGGAGCGGACCGGAGGGGAAGGGAAGGGAGGGGAGGGGTGGGGAGGGGAGAGGAGGGGAGGGTAAGGGAGGGGAGCAGAGGGGAGGTGGAAAGGAGGAGGAGTGCATGCTGTTGGGGAGAGAGAGGAACAAGTCTTTACCCAGGGGATGGTGGGCAGGGGGCAGTACGCCCATGTCCCTCTCCAGAATTCTTTAACCCAGCGGCCCCCTCAGGCCTGGTTCTCAGTTTAAGTCAAATAATTTTGGTCCCTAGTTCCCTCCTGCCTGCCATGTTCCAACTCAATCATTCTTTGAAATTTGGAGCTGTAGCTAAAACGCCTTTGCCCTGTAACAGGATTTTCACAGTCTCCACAGCAGCGGCTAACGTCGCTCATCACCTGCTGTTGTAATCTGCACCGCTAAGCCCTCGGCTAGAGGCAGAAAGCTTAACTCGCCTTGCTGCTTCGAGCTTGCTCTTCCTGGCACCCGAGCCATATTTCAGTCAGGGGAGCTAATCCAACTGCACACACAGAGACATTTCAAAGGAAACACAAATGGCAGAGGGAGCTGTGGCTCTTTCTGGGAGGGGCTCTGAGAGCCAAGTTCCCCAGACCTAATGGGCAACAGAAAGTGCGTCCTGGGGACTGTGAGGAAAACCATTCCTCATGCCTTCTCCTGAAGGGTTTGGTGGGAGAGCTGAAGGGCTGATTTCCCTGAAGACCGTGTTTTAAGGGCTGGCCGGGCCTCAGTGTCCACACTGGGAGAGTTAGCTCTGTTAAAGGGAATACGTAGTGAGCTGTGAGCGGGGGGCGTGTCCGTGTGTGCCTCGACTCGTGCCTGATGAACTCAACACCTCCCATCTTTCCTAAAAGCATAATCCCCAGTGTGTGTGTGTGTGTGTGTCTGTTTTTTTTTTTTTTTCTTCTACCTCTGTCTTAATACTTTATGCCCCAGAGAGCCAGAGCCCAGAGCACTTGGGAAGAGTGTTTGCCATGTAGTAGGAGTTCACCAACTGCTTGTCAAATGGGTGAGTACCAGCACTGGAGATCAGCTTTGATCCAGCCACGGTGCTGTGTGCTTAAACACGTGGGTATAAGTGGAAAAGCAAGCTAGAAACAGGAAAGAGTCATAGACTCCTAAGAGGCAGGGGGCTGATGAAACCTAATACGTGCCAGGAGTTTTTTATAGATGCTGGGGAGATAGCCGTGAAACACGGAGACACAAATTCCTACCCTGGTTCTAGTAGAAGGCACTGGACCAAGACTGACCAGTGAGCAGATTTTTGCTAAACCTAAGAAATGACTATCTGAGAACTAGAACTGTCCAGCAATGCAATGTGTGGTTGTGAGGTAGTAAGCTCCCTGTTCCAGGAAGAGTTTGATCAGAGGCGACATGAGCATACCTGGGGATGCAGAGGAGGGGCAGCAGATCCTGTGGCTGCCCATATCCCCTTCCCTTATTTCTGCAGCGCACACCGGCTTTCAGCAGCCAGCACCTGCATTTCTCTGCCTGAGAGGCTTCTCTGCCCCCAGAGTCTATTTTGCTGCCCACTCATCAACTGGAAATGCGAGGGAATTAATGCCCACACTCTCCCTGGGAAAGGAGTCCTCAAGTGATGACTGACTGGAGCCGGTACACAAATTTCCCAGTTCCCACATCCCTTAGATGGGTTCACACCAAGGCAAATGTTTTCCACTGTTTCTCAGAGTTCCCGGCAGGATTAAGCATGGGTTCCCCACAGTGCAAACTTGCTGGATAAGGAATCCTTCACTGGCTGCCTTCCCACCCTGTACCTCTTCCCCATGTCCTTTCTGATGTTTCCTGATCTCACGTCCAAAATGATGATTTGCATTTGAATCTTGGTCTCCAAGTCTGCTTCTGGGAGACCCCAAAGGAAGACAAGGGGACCCCTGCCCTGTACGGGTACTGGGACCTCTGAGGATTCCCTCCTTCCATTTCTAACACTAGATAACTGCCAGACTCCTACTGGGCTTTGGAAATGGCACCAGATTCAACCCAGAACTCCCTGTTCCAGCTTGGGGATTGGGCAGAGGACATTTCCTACTCATATGAGATAGCACAGGATGCCAAACTTGCCTCCCTACCAGGTCAGGAGGTTCCTTGACAGCAGTCCACTAAGCCCCTTTTGGGGCAAGCCCCCTGACAGCAGTCTGCTAAGCCCTTTTTGGGGTAAGCCCAAAAGGCGCTTAGCAGACTTCTGTGCTCCATCAGAGCAGCCCTGTATCTTCTGAACCCAGAACCCTTCATCAAAGTTTGTTGATGTGGGTCTGCCTGGTCTTTGCATCCCCTTAGCCTGTGCCAGCGCTAGCCAGGGCTAGGCCCACAACCCCTTCACTGCCAAGGTCCTTCTGCTTCCCACAGATGTTGAGCCAGGGGTCAGTCAGGCCTTGTCTATGGGCTTTATTATGACACCTGTCCAGAGAAAGTTCAGGGCGTAGAACTGAGCGAGTGTCAAGCTGGGCTCATTGTCTGCCACTGCCCAAGGCCTGGCATCATAGGTCACAGGTACAGACGATAAAGACCACATTTTTGGGTGGAAAGGAGAGGGACACAGGTTGTTCAGCAGGTGTGGCAGACACTATCATACGCAACCCAGCCCAGATCTCCTGTCAGTGAAGAACATGTTGACCAGCTGGGAAAGTCAGCAGACAGGCTTCCGCGATCGGTCTCTACAGAGATCACTTCAGCTGCAGACAGCCTCGTGCTGGGGTTGTGCTCCTCTAGGGTGGCCCACATCCACTGACAGATTGATGTGGGAATAGAAAGGCCTGGCCATCTTGGCTGGCTTCGGGATGGCTCCCAAGGGCCCTTCTCCGCACCACAACTCCTTGTGGGGTGCCAAGGCTGCCTTTGGGCTGCATAAAAGCTGGATTCCTCCCTCTTTCCAGGCTCAGTTCCTATCCTGCATGACCACTGCTGTGGGTCCCATGCCACTTCTTATTAAACACCCCGCTGGCAAAACTCCGTCTCAGGGGCTGCTCTCAGTCACTGACCTGTGACAGTGGGACATTGTCCCCACCTACTCAGCTAAGCCTCTGTGTCAGCCTGCCAAACCCTATTCCTTTCCAAATTGTCATCCCTACAGGAAACTCTGCCTACCTTAAAGAGCTAGTCTCAAACCCAGCCCAGCTCCTCCGTTGGTCTTGGCGGCGGGGTGGGGGGCGATTTATGGGCTGGCTGGTGAGAGTAGGGTAGCTACTTCCTGCAGGCCACACCCTCCTACGAAACACACACATGGCACCACAACTAAGTCGTATGCTGACGCCCCAGCTGCACTCAGACACCTAGAAGGTGAAGCCATCATGGGGTCCAAAGCAGTGTCTCTAGATCTGAAGTGCATTCCTGCAGCTCGGACTGCAACGGGAGCTTGCTTTATTAGATCCCATTATAAATGGATGATTTGCCATCTCCGAAGATAAATGGGAAACTTAATGCAGAGGTGTCCTGTCTGGGGAAACTGGAGAGTTATGGATGTTAGCTTTGTAGCTTTATGAAAGCACTCTCTTATAGAAACTGAAATGACCAAGATTAGATTGAATTAGTATGTACTGGTATGAGCTTTTTCTCCCCCTATCCATCTTGACTTTTTTTTTTTTTTTTAAAAGGCAGAAGATTTGCCTCCTGGGTGAGCATTTCAGAAAAATACAAATCCTGAGTTTGGGTTTGGTAATTAGCAGAATTGCCTCCTGGTGCTAACGAGGTGGCTGCCCAGCTGGGACTGTCTATGTAGGTGGAGGAAGTGGCACCCTCTGCTGGCTTCCTTTATGGGTGGTGTCTGCTCCCTTCCACCTGGGATCCCCCTTGGCACCAGGTGATCTCTTCACCTGTCCTTGTAGAATACAGATGGATTAGTGAGGCCTCTTGTTCCAGCACCCAGGCTCCTGGCCACCCCATCTGAAGATGGGGATGCTCCATCCCATACAGACCCCACTCTCCAGCAGTGTTCCCTAGGCTGAGCTTGAGACCCAGCTCCTAGCTGGGTGGCGAGGCTTTCTGTGAGCAAACAGCTCCACCTGATATATATGTTAGAGCACTTGTGATACCAAGCACAGGGCTAGGCGCTGGAGGTGTTAAGGTGAGGAGGCTAAGTTCTTGCCCTTCGGGAGACCAATCTAACCGAGGGGAGAAAGGCATATATAGATGATTTCCAAACGGGCACTGCTTGATTGTACTTTCTGTCTTGATGGAAATGTTCTCTATCTTTGCTGTCCAGTGTAGTAGCCATGAGCTTCCCATGATCCCATGAAGATAATAAGAATGGAAGTCGGGAAAGGAATTCTAGGGTTGGTTCTTAAGCCAACCATCCTGGGATCTCAGGCAAATCATATCTGTGATTTGAATCCCAGTTTCATTTTTTCTTGTTAAAACTTGCTCTGCTTCTCTCCAATATTAGAACCAAGAGATCTAATCTTCACTTGGCCCACTTTTCACCTGATGGAGGGAGGAGCGGAGGCCGTAACCTGCCTGATCTGATGGCTGGGGGAGGGCAGAGTCAGGCCCTTAACTCCTCATCCTGGTTTTTTGAACAGAGCAGGCTGCTGCTAGGGGTGCTATGGGGACCAAATATGAAAAGAGAAAGGAAGATCTTTGGAAAGTCAAAGCTAACCAAGCCCCAGAGCTTTTTGACATCATGGTGGCTGGTGAAACCACCCATAGAGCCGTTGAAGGCTCAAGACCATGTGGTGAGGTTGGACACACACTTGAAGCTTAGAGAACTAATGTAGAAGAGGCTTGTCTGTGAGATTTTGCAGTACCCTAGGCCCAACACACAACCCTACAGCTGATGTCTGTCCCAAACTTCAGCATGATAAAAGAATTTTAAGAGTTGGGCTGTAGGAGGAGGAGATAAAACAGTGTATGTGCCATGAGACCTCAAATTTCAGGAGCCCTGAGAAGCTCAGAGCCTCTCAGATACTTTACCGGGGTTGGGGTTCACCTGTTGAATGCCCAGCATCCCCATTAGACAGTGAGTGGGTTATCCCAGCATGGCTTCTGGAGCTGCCTTTGGGTCAAGGAACTTTGCAGAGATGGAGAGTGGGAGGCTCATTTGGAAATAAAAGTGGGGGACTCCTTGCAACGAACTCAACTCCAGGAGGGGTGTCAGCACAGTAATGGAATTCGAATGAAGTATTGAGAGCTGGGTTGGGAGATGAGAGAGGCCAGGAGCAGTAAGTCTCAGGTGGAATCATTTAAACTTTAAAACAGATTCAACAGCTTCCTTTTTCTGATGACAAGTACTGTGTCTATCCTGGGTCCCAGGGTGCTCCCTCACAGAGGTTCGGAGCTCTGTTGAATGCAAGGACCCAGGCTAAGAGGCTCTCTCTGTTCACTAGCCAACTCTAGGCAAGGCCTGGGGCGCTTTTCCTGCAGGCCCCCATCTTTTCCCACACTGTGGCCCACTGGGCCTTGGTGCCTCTGCCAAGGCCTACCAGCCCCAGGGCTGCCTCCATTTCAGGCTGTTCATGCTGGTGCAAGCTACTTCTCCTATAACGGAAGTATTTTTCATACCTTGAGCATGGGGAAGTGAGATCTTTCCTTGGATGAGGGGTGCTTTGTGCCCTTAATGCTGGTTTCTAGGTTACTTCCTGGCTGCAGCAGGAGCAGAGCCGGAAGAACCTTTGGGATGACTTCAACCATCTCCCTCTCTATCCCCATCAACAGAGGAGACATTGAGGTCCCAAAGAAGGAAGTGACTTGCCAAGTTCACACAGCTAGTCAGCAGCAAGGTTGGGATTGAAATTTAGGATATATAACTCATTCAATCCTTCATTCCATACATTTTAAATAAATGCCCAGTATATACCAAGAATTATGCCAGCCAAGAGGAAAATGGAGAGAAGACATGGTCTGCATTCAAGAAGTTTGTCTCGGAGTGCGGGAGATGAACATATCATCCTAGATTTTTACAAGTGGTACAAAGGAAAATATCTGGGTGATGATACAAGAGACAAAAGCAGAGTGGGGGCTTACTCTCTAGAGAGGGTGGTAAGAAAAGGCTCATCTGAATAAGCGATTATATTGAGCTTAGATAAGCAGGACCAGCAGGGGTCAGGTCAAGAGTGTTCCAGGCAGAGGGGGCAGCCTGAACACAGCCCTGCAGGAGGAGAGTTTGGTGTCATGGAAGAAACAACCACCCGCCAACATCAGCGTGGTTGAGTGGGGTGCGAGAGGAGGTGCCAGCCGATAAGGGTGAAGAGTGAGGCAAGGGCAAGGTCATGCAGCAGGCCTCCCTGAGCCAAGTGGAAGAATGCCGATTTTATTCCCATTTCTGCCGTGCCGTCTGAAAGTCGTAGCTGTGTTTAGGCAGCACAGTGTCGGGGAAGGCCAGGAGCAGAACACAGCCTGAAAATGCAGGGACTTAGCATGAGAAGGAGAGGGCTTCTGAAGACAAGGGCCGGACATAGGGTGCATAGAGCTGCATTCAACCAAGGGAGGGGACACTGAGGGGACACAAGCAAAGAAGCCTTGGAGGAAGACCTTTGAGACGGGCACCAAGGCTGTCAGGTGGCAACTGAGAGGGTAGTTTGACCAGAAAGGATTAAGTATATCCAAGGACTGAGGCCAAGAGGCATTGTCCGACCAGCCAGGGCCTTAACAGATCCAGATGGAAGAAGCCAGACTTGGGCCTCAGGCTGGGCCAAGCGTATCCTTGATTAAGCTGAGTGTCTGTGAGTTACTTCCCTGCATGCTGCTGGTGCCCTCAGAAGTCCTGGCTGAGGTTCTAAATAGTGGTGGAGTGCGGGCTATGCTGACACACTCCTCACCTGGGAGATGGGCTGCCGAAGATGCATATGGCAAGGTGGCAGGGGGCAAGCATGTTGCTCCTGTGGATGCAGCAGGTAAGGAAGGTAGAGGAGGAGAATGAGGGGGTGGGGTGGGGGACTTCCTTCAGCTCAGATGAAGCAAGGTCTGCCGTTCTTCTCTGGGCTGTCTTCTCTGGCCCTGGCTATGGAGGTCTGAAGCTAAAGGATCAGCCTGCTTCCTGCTCCAGGTAAGTGTGACTAGCATGGCCCTGGAGACAGCCCCCGACCCTGGTTTTTCTCCTCTGGTGACCATCAAAGCTGACATCACAATTTGATTAACACAGTGACCTTTCATAGGGCCATTACCATGAACAAGATAAGGCATGCCAAGCACTTAGCACAGTGCCAGAGACCCTGGATGCCCAGTTTAGCTACTGTTAGATTTACTATTTACTGGGTCAGATCTCTTCCATTAATGCTATTTAGCCCCACTCCTTTGCCCTGGGGTGAGCTACTTGACCTTCTCACATGACCTGATGTCCTCCTATCTTTTGAGAACAGACAATATAGTATAGGACCTTTGGTTCTCTGCTTGGTGCTGGCCCAGAGTGACCTCATCTAAGTCACTTCTGCTCCCCAAGTCTGTTTGGTCATCTGTCAATTGACGTACTTGTTCTAAACCAGAGCTCCCCACTAGATTGCTGTGCCACATTGCTGAGTCACAACTAAGTTACCTGTGTGTTGAGGGGGCAAATCCCTCAGCCCTTGAGATGCCTGGGTGGGTCAGGATAGCCCCTGGCAAGGTCTCCTCTAACTGCGAGTAGCCTGTGCTATTGACTCCAGCATGCAGAGCAAATATTGCCATTTTATCTGTGTGCTATAATGTAAAAAAGGAAAAGTTGACAAGCCCTAGAAATCATTCTTGATATGCTAATACTCTGAATCATCTCCTAGCTTCAAAACTTGCCTATTCCAAGAAGTCTGCCCGCCCCCACAGCATCATTCAATGATATTTCTTCATCAGGGTCTTCTCAGCAGTTATGAGCTGCATTCGCCTGGAATGAATGAATTAATTTGTACTTCTTAATATGTGACCTGTGGGCTGTTTCCTGTAACAACAATGGCAGTGACAACAACTCCTCTCACTTATTGAGCACGTGGGTAGCAGACAGCTCACAAAGTGCTTTGCTATTTGCTTCCACAATAGTGTGTGAGGGATGCGTGCACTGTTGTGTATGCACACACGGAAAGCCTGAGACTTAGATAGCTGGAAACAATTGCCCAAATAGGAAGTGGCTGAGTGATGACTTGGATGTGAGTCTGCCTGGCCTGACGTAGTCCGTGCTCTTAAGCAGTTAAGTAGTATGTCTTGTGTGTGTGTGTGTGTGTGTGTGTGTCCTTCTCCCAGTTAAACTATTGATCTCCCAAAAGAGATAGTGTTTTCTGCATTCTTTCCATCTCCCCAGAGCTCAAAATGATAATAGTACGAGCTCAGTGATTACTGTTGGGCATGTTAGACACTTTGTTGTAAGTTAAAAGTGAAGTATGGAATAGCCTTCCCTGGGTCACAGACAGAAGGCACAACTGACCGCTAGTGTTGCCTGGGTGTAGGTGGGTGTGTGAAGTCTTATTGGGACCGTGGCACAGAGGAGCCTCCCAGCCCCGCCTGCCCCAGGTGGCTTGACTGCTGTTTCAGGGTAAAACGGACTTCACTAAGGGAAGTTCAGAACTGGAGAATTCATAAAGTGTGTCCCTCAAGCCAGGTACCCAGCACATGAGACTTGGTCCCCGGCTTCCCACAGCTTCTCGTACAGTCATGTCTTCTCTCTCTTTGAGAGGGGCAAGTAAGAGCCAGTGATTGTCATCTAGGATTAGTGAGTCTTGGTAGCCTGGAGTGGGGATCACATAGCCAAGCAGTGCTCACTTGTGACCCTGGCCTCCAGTCTACAGCCCCTGTCTCCTCTCCCATCAGTGGGATTACGTGCTCAACCCTTCTTCCTTCCCTCCTTCCTTGGGTTTAATGTCCTCACCTGGCCTTCCCACTGCTTGGCTTCTAGTTGGGTCCTATAAAGGACCTCGGACTCTTGGTTAGTTGTCTTTGAGTGGCTCTAGGAAGCCCCCATCCCACTCTTCTTTCTCCTGAACAACCAAACCACACACATATGTGTGATGTGGTTAAGAATCAGACAGTCCTGCATTTGACTCTCTGCTCTAACTCTGATTAGTATGTAACTTTGGATAAGTTCATCAATATTCGCTTAGGAAATATTTACTGAGTACCTACTATGTGCCACATACTATTCCAGGTACTGGACATGTGGTGATACAGTGTGGAGTATAAAACAGGCAGGTGCATGCTTGTGAAGGTGGTCAGGTAAGGTCTCCTTGAGTTGAAGTCTGAATGATGATAAAGAGGTAATATGGAGGAAGAACATTCTATTGAGACAGAGGAAACAACCAGTGCAAAGGCCCTGAGGCACAAAAAGGACTGACACATTCAATAGATTTACAGGGTGTTGCCTTACTGGAGAATGAATTGCAGATCATCAAGAGTGGCAGTAAGGAGACCAGTGAGAAGTCTACTGTAAAGGTCCAGGTGAGCACTGATGAAGGCTGAGTATATTATATCTTCTCTCTGAAACTTACCTGCCCTATTCAAAAAATGAACATAACAAGAGTACCTACCTTACAGGGTGGCCATGGAGAGTAAATGAGTCAGTATTTGGCATGCAGTAAATGGTAACTATTAGCATTAATAAAAAGGGTAGTAATCATAAGTGTGGGCTCAGCTCTATGAGGCTTCACAGGAGAACTGAGCCTCCAGTGAAGCTGTGACTTTTCCATTCAGCAAGTCAGGGGTGCTTCCAGGGAGTCAGAGATCAGATGCCAGCTGCCCCTTCTGTCACCCATCCCAGGTTCTTAGAAAATGGCATCACTGGATGCTCAGTGGGGACTGAGGCAGCCACTGCTCAGGGAGGAGGAACAGGTGGCCTTGGGAGGGAGGGCAGCATCTTCTCCGTGTTATGGAAGCTGGCAGGCTGAGGAGTGGGGAAGCCCAAGCAAACCATGCTCCCTGTGTTCCTGAGCCAGACCTGGGAGAAATTCTCACCTCATCCAGGGAGGCTTTGAGTTGAGAAGAAAGAATTGAGCCAGGAGGGGAGGCAAGTCAGGGTATAGAAGGCAAGGAGGCAGGCACTCCTTTTTGACTTTCCATAACCCAGGGCAGGGATGTGGGGTAAATAGAGGAAGAGAGAGGGAAGGGGTGAGGGGAATCACTTCCCATCTTTGTGATGAGTAGATGAGATGAAAGAAGCTGAAGCTACCAAGAAGGATTTGGTTAGATGCCCACAACTGTACAGAGACAGCAGTTGGACCCTACAGCACATTTCTGCTCGAATAAGCAGGATCTTCTCTACTGCAGAAATCCTTCTCTTCCAACTGGTATTGGGGGCAAGCCTGCTGAGAGGCTAAGAGGGCTCTGGTGACCTCTAGCTCCCGCCCCCACCTGACTGTCCTAGTTGTCTGCAATGGTGGCAAAGGGAAATTTTATGAGCTCTTCAGTCCTCAGGTCTCATGGGCTTTTGCCTTGCTCCAGACCATCTCTGATACACACATATATCTTGAAAAGGAAAAGAAAGAGAGAGAAAAGCTATTTTATTTCATTGCCAAACCATCCACTTTAAATACCCTTTTTATTACAGTATCTGCATAGTAATCCTAATAATAGATCTTGTTGGCAGCTCTAATGAGGCTGGAGAATATAAGGTTTCCAATAAAGTTAATTGTTGCCTTTAATATTCTCATACATTTATACATGGTAAATCTTTAAAGGAGAAAAAACACTCCATTTCATCCCTTAAGCAGCCGGTCCTAGACTGGATTGAGACCAACTACAGTAGAGACGTGGGCTGGGAGCTTGACTGTCGGAAAACTTGGATTATGATCTCCAGACTTCCTCCTACCAAGAAGAGCATGAGTTTTGAGTCGGAGAGCTCTGGGTTTCCAGGTTGGCTTTGTCACTTCCTGACTTTGTAGCTAGGGCCCATCACTTAACCTCTGTTTTTCAGTCTCTGAGATGGGATTTATGATAAATGTATACAAAGCTCAGTTTAGTGCTGGCATATATGCGGTGTTCCATGCATGTCAACTATTATCATTATTTTAAGCTACTAAATACAGTTATTATTTTATCCACTTGCTATGTGCATCATTAATTGTGAAGTAAATCAGGGTACTGCAGTCATTGTATTTGAACTTCAGAGCTAACTAAAAGCTCTTTCTGTTAATCAGTTTCTCTTTTTTTTTTCCCCCTGTTAATCAGTTTCTTAAGATTGTATAGCAGTAAGCGATTGATCAGGGTTAGAAGCCAGAATTCTTGATCTCCAGCGACTTTCAGTAACCAGCAGTTAGAAGGCAGCCCGGATCTCCAAACCCTACCTCTCCACAAGCCTAGCGCATACATGACTAATTTTACCTTCTGCCCACCTTTAATCAGACCCTTATCTGTTCCCTGGGGCCTGGACATATTGTGATTAAAATTCGGGGATGAAGGAGGGCTACTTGCCCCGTCTTGCGACTGACACTCTTGATTCCTGTCCCTCCTCTCCCGGTGGTCATACATTTTCTTTGTTTTTACTTTTAGTTGGAGAAAATTTTGTGATTTTTACAGTGACAGAGCAAAGAAGAATATATGTTTCACCATTTATTGTATTACCAATGTCATGTATTTTTAACAGTTCCATCACATTTCTGACATTTACAATGGTTTTTTTCCCCAGGGGGTGAGTAGAAGGAGCTGTTTTCCCATGCCCCACCCACATGATCCTGGAAATGGAGAGGAACCCAAGATGCTCTGGGTTAGGGACAGGCCTGTGTGACCTTGTGTTTTAACAAATGGATCACAAACAATCCAACCCCCACCTCTCCAGCTTTCCTCACCCAGTCGGAGTTCTCCGCTCCACATCAACGCCTCTCCCGCTGGCAAGTGGTAAGAAATACTATGTGACAGGATGGTTGCCATGGCAACCCTCATTTCCAGTTAAACAACCGGGCACTGATGAAAGAAGTCTCGTTTGCTTTGGTTACAGGGTTTGCTGGGAAGGGTGTGGAGTGCGTTTCTTCCTCTCGTTTTTCCCTTTCTTACTCCTCACTTTCCTGTCTCGTTTTCAGGGATGAGATAGAGGCATTGAAGGGCCAGGCGCTGCCCAGGCCCTAGAGAATGGGGAGTGTCGCTTCAGGCTGGACCAGAGGCAGCAGGGCTGGGTGCCTGGGGGCTGGTTGCTTAGTGGAGGTCGTGCTTCCTGGCCTCGCAGCCACAGTTTTCCTCCCAGCTCCGCCTGCCTCAGGTCCCCGGTTTCCCTGCCCTTCCAAAGAAAGGACCTGTTGGGGGAAGAAATGGGCTGGCGGAGGACCCTGTGTCCCAACAGGTGGTTGGGTAATTAAGTGAGCTTTATGCACACAACACTGTTTTGCCCGATGTAATTGCAGTTTCCATATAAATAATTCACGGGAAATTATTAGAGTGAGGACATCGCCCGCCTCCTCATAATTTGCTTAACCGAAATAGGCTCTTTCATCATCTGCGTTGATTTGCCTTAAGACCATGCACTCAGCATCCTTCATAGGCCTGCTTCTCCGAAAACGAGAATGCAGAATTTAATTAAGTTAAATTAATTTGCATTAATTGGGCATCCCCTGCCTGGGGAGAGGCAGGGTGTTTGCCCACATGGCTGTGGGGTGGTGCAGGGAAGAAGGGAGAGGCATGGTGTGCCCCAGGTGCCCAAATAGTGGGCAGTTGTTTAGGAAGGAAGCCCCCCACCCCAAAAAATCACAGCACCCCAATGGAGAGTTTAAGAGCTGTACTCCTTGAAAGGAGTAGAGCAGTCAGAGCTGGAACTCTGGGTTATTCGTTGTGTAACTTTGGGCAAATAACTTAACCTCACTAAACCTCAGCTTCCTTCTCTGTAAAATAAGGCTCATAAAGGCACCCTTCTCCTGGGGCTGAGGTGAGGGATATGTGAGAGGGTCTCATTAATATGGTTCTGGCCACAGGGCTTCATAAGCACTTTCTATTAGTTATTATTATTACTGTTACTGTTGTTATGATTGTTCTCATTAAATACATGAGGATCTCAGCTGTGGCTTCCATTGCTCTTGATGGGAATATCTGCCGGAGTCTATCCAGGCCTTCTGCCACAGGGAGGTTTAAGTTTTGACATTCTCCCTAGATTATCCCATGATTTTTGGAGGAATTTGTCAAGTTAGAGGGAAAAACCATGCATTTTGGAGCCAGACAGATCAAGATTGAAATCCCAGTTCTCCTACTTGCATACCGTGTGGTCTTGGGCAAGTTATTTTACCTTCATGAGCCTTAATGGCCTCATGGATAAGATGGGGCTGGTGTTCTTGCTTCTCTTGGAGTTTGTGAGGATTAGAAAGAATGTCTGCAAAGCACCAGGCACATGCCTGCCACATAGTTTATGCTCAACAAATGGTCAAATAAATCTGAATCTAGGCAGGGCCTGCCTTAGCCTCCTCACTCTCTATCCTTCCTTTTTCCGGGATCCTTCCTCCATGTCCCTCCCGGCATTCTTTCTCTGGTACTTTTCTTTTAAAGGATCAAAGGGCTCAATAAATACCTACCCTGCGGTATAAGTGACTGATGAGCTTAAAATCTCTATTCCTCCTCAAGGGATTGTCATTTTCTCAAGGGAATAAAATACCTAAGTTTTCTTAAACTAAAAGTTTGGTGCTTTAATGGGGGCATTCTGTAAGCCTGTCATAAAACAGAGGGGTGCTTCCAAAATCTCTACTGGAAAGTGATAGGTTCCTCATGAGGGAAGCCCTGAGTCTGGGAACCTGCCTTGATGGCTAGTGCCTCTCATGGATTCCCTCTTTTGCTGGGATTTAAGATTTGTTACACAGATAGTTGCTTAATTCATTTAACAAATATTTACTGAGCACCTACTGTGTGCCAGGCATTGTGCAAATCACTGAATTTACAGCAGTAAGCAAAACAGTCATAGTTCCTACCCCAATGGAACTTCAAAGCCAGTGGGAGTGATAGTTATGAAACAATTGTTAGCATTTCTGAATATAAATATAATTACACATTCTATAAGAGTATAAAGAAAATGAACAGGAGGCAATAACAATGAATAGAAAGGTGACTGAATTCTAATGGCAGGTGGGTGGGTAACAGAAGTATCTCTGCAAGAGAGGGAAGAAGAGGACTGAGCTAGGAGAATAGTGAGAGGAAGGGCATTACTGGAAGAGGGAAGTGTGTGTTCAAAGGCTCAGAGGCAGGTGAAAGGCTGGTGCCTTTGAGGGACTGGAAGAAGACAAGCAGCTGAAGTGACTAAAGGGACAGGAGGTGTTTGGTGAAGCCAGGTGCAGTGGCTCACACCTGTAATCCTAGCATTTTGGGAGGCCAAGGGGGGTGGATTACTTGAGCTCAGGAGTTTAAGACTAGTCTGGCCAACATGGTGAAACCCCATCTCTTCTAAAGATACAAAAATTAGCCTGGCGTGGTGACACGTGCCTGTAATCCCAGCTACTAGGAGGCTGAGGCAGGAGAATTGCTTGAACCTGGGAGATGAAGGTTATAGTAAGCTGAGATCACACCATTGCACTCCAGCGTGGGCGACAAGAGGAAAACTTTGTCTCAACAAAATAAATAAAGTGTTTGGTGAAGTAGGCAGAGGTCAGGAGTGGGAGGTCTTAGGACAATAGGGAAATGCAGACCCCAGGGCCCCAATCACATCTGCAGATCAAGCTGGAAGCCCTTCAATATCTAGGTCGTAAGTCCCAAAGAAGCCCCTTGACTCATCTTAGAGGAAGAAAAAAGCAGACTGCCAGCAGGAAGAATTAGGGAGAATTTTGGACTCGGTGTCAGAAAAGCCAGTTTGGTTCTGGCTCTGCTAATTGTTCCTTATGAAATTAACTGTTCTGAGCCTTAATGGCCTCACTGGTAATGGGGTGCACTCTATATTTCTCATTGACCCCTCCTGAGCCACTTTTGAGTCTTCTTTGACCTGCTTTGGGCCCCGGGAGGCTGATTTGTATGAACTGCCTCAATGGGCTTACTTTCCCTCTGTCTTGGCTAATGTGAAGTACCAGTACAGAAACTGGGGCAGAAGAAGAGTAAGGTTAAGATACGGACTTCCCTTGCTTTCATGCTACTGGGCAGTGGATTGTCTGCATCTCTCTGTAAAAGGCCACTACCCCAGTTTCACGTTCATCTCCTGCAGATACTGAGCCCAGGTGCTGGTGGCTGCTTCCCGCCAGGTCCTAGCCTCGGAGTGGCAGTATCTCCTTTATATTGTTAATCCCACAGTGCTGCACTATCCTTTGTCACTTCCTCTTAGCCCTGCCCACATCTTCAACAAGAGTCACCACAGTGAGCATGATGGATTATTTTCTATGCCAACTTGCTTGGGCCACAGGGTGCCCAGACATTTGGTCAAATATTATTCTGGTGTGTCTCTGAGAGTGTTTCTGGGTGAAATTAACATTTGAATCAGTGGACTAGTAAAGAAGGCTGCCCTCCTTAATGTGGGTGGGCCTCATCCAATAAGTTGGAGATCTGAATAAAACAGAAAAATTGAGTAAGAGGCTACTTCTGCCTGAATGCCTGGAGCTGGAACAAGCCCTTTGCCCTTTGACTGGAACTTAACACCATCAACTCGTTTGGGTCTCTAGCTTGCCAGCTGCAGATACTGGGACTTGTCAGCCTCCATAATTGCATGTACTGATCCTTTAATAAACATCTCTCTCTCTCTGTCTCTCTCTTTATATATATGTATGTGTATGTGTGTGTGTGTCTATAGTCATGTGTCACTTAACAACGGAGTTACCTTTTGAGAAATGTGTTGTTAGGCGATTTCGTCATTGTGGATATATCATAGGGTGTATGTACACAAACCTAGGTTGTATAGCCAATTATATACCTAGGCTATATGGTATGCTCTGTTGCTCCTAGTCTACAAACTTTTACAACATGTTACTGTACTGAGTACTGCAGGTAGGTGTAACACAATGCTCATTATTTGTGTATCTAAACATAGAAAATGTACAGTGAAAGTAGAGTATAAAATATCCATTATAATCTTATGGAATCACTCTCGTATATGTAGTCAATTGTTGACTGAAACATTATTATGCAACATATGACTATATATATGTAGTCATATATAGAGAGTTATATATATAGTCATATATATATAGTTATATCTATATCTATATTTGCAATAGGTTCTGTTTCTTTGACCAATACTGTGTTTGACAAACATTTGCTGACTATTGCATATGACTTTATCATCTCTCAGGTCCCTGCCAGCTCTCACACATCAATTTAAGAAACAGGCTGTGGAAGTGAGCAGAGTAGCAGGTAGGAGGAACAGGGAAGCTGTGGCTTTTCTGGGGCTGGCCCAAGTCCCAATATCCCCTCAACTTCACTCTTTCTCTTCCTTCACCATCCCCAGGCTGTGACTGGGAAGGTAGAATATGAGAAGGGAAGAGACGAAACAATCTTCCCTGTTGCTCCTTTATCTCTTCATGGATGCCTTTACCTTTTATTTTTAAGTTTTATTAAAATATAATTGACATACAATATTCTGAACATATTTAAACTATACCATTTGATGAGTTTTGACATACATATATTTGAGATAATGAACATATCCATCATTTCCAAAAGTTTCTTTGTGCCCCTTTGAAATCCCTCTCTCCTGCACCCCCCACCCCCAATCCCTAGGCAACCACTAATCTGCTTTCTGTCACTATAGATTCATTTGCATTTCCTACAATTATATAAATGGAAGCTACAATATGCACACATTTTGTCTGCCTTCTTTCACTCAGCATAATTATTTTGAGATCCATCTGTGTTGTAGTATATATCAATAGTTCATTTCTGATAGTATTTCATTATATGAATATACCACAGCTTGCCTCTTCTCCAATTGATGGACATTTGGGATGTTTTCACTTTTTTGGCTGTTACAAATAATGCTTCTGTGAGCATTTGCGTAGAAGATTTGGCATTGGTATACACTTACACTTCTCTTGGGTAAATACCTAAGAGGAGAATGACTGGATCATATAGTAGGTGGTTGTTTAAATTTTTGAGAAACTGCCATGCTGCTTTCAAAATTAGTTGTGCCACTTTACATTCTCTCAGCAGTGTATGAGAATTCCAATTGCTTCACATTTTTGGCATTACTTGGTATGTTCAGGCCTCTTAATTTTAGCCATTTTAATAGGAGTACAGGGGTATCTCATTGTGGCTTTAATTTGCATTTCGCTAACAAGTAATAATGTTGTTTTTCTTTTCATATGTTTCTTTGCTTTCTGTATATTTTCTTTGGTGAAGGCAAATCTTGTGTCTATTTCTAAATAACACTGTTTATGTTCTTATTATTTATTTTTGAAGGTTATTTATATATTATAGATAAACATCTTTCACCAAATACATGGTTTGAAAATATTTTCTCTCAGTCTGTGGCTTGTCTTTTATTCTCTTAACAGCTTGTCTTTTTATTCTCTTAACAGTGTCTTTGAAAAGCAATTTTGAATTTTGCTGAAGTTCAATTTACAAGTTCTTTTTTTATGCAGTTATGTCTAAGACGCCTTTACTTAATCCAAGGTCATAAAGCTTTTGTCTTATGCCTTCTTCTAGAAGTGTTAAAGTTTTAGGTTTTATATTTAGGTCTATTACCCTTTTGAGTTGATGTTTGTATGTGGTGCACAGAATGGATCAACAATATATAGTTTTACATGTGAATATCCAATTGTTCTAATACCATTAGTTGAAAAGATTTAAACGTCTTACCTTTACTTGCTTTTATAAACTTGTCAAAACTCAGCTATATATATATGAAGATATATGTTCGTGTCTATTTCTGGCCTCTATTCTGCTACATCAATGTTTACACCAATACCTCACTATTCTAATACTACAATTTTATAACTCATAAAAACAGATAATGCTAATCCTCCAAACGTGCTCTTTTTTTTTTCTTTTTGAAAGCTGTGTTGTCTATTTCAGGTTCTTTGAATTTCTAGAAATATTTTAGAATTAGTTTAAAACTTTCTACTAAAAAGCATGGTGAGATGTTAAATGGGATGGCATTGAATCTATTGATGAATTTGGAGGGTACTGACATTTTACTTTTAACAATATTCAGGCTTCCAATTCATGAACATAGTATATACATTTCCATTTATTTGGGTGTTTAAAAATTTCTTTAAGTACTATTTTAGGGTCTTTGGTGTACATATCTTTCACAACTTTTGCAGATCTTTCCCTAAATATTTTATATTTTCTGATGTTCTTGTAAATAATATTGTTTTCTCAATTTATTTTTTGATTGTTTATTATTACTATATCATTAGTATATTAAAATTGAATTTTTTTATATTTATCTTGTGTCTTTCAACCTTGATAAACTCATTTGTTAGTTCTAGTGGCTTTTCATAGATTTCACTGGATTTTCTACATAAACAGTCATGCTGGGTGTACATGAAGACAGTTTTACTCCTTTTTCAATCTTGATTCCTTTTCATTTATTTATTTTTCCTATTTTTTATTACACTGGCTAGAACCTTCAGCACAGTGTTGAATGGAAGAGAACATCCTTGTGCTGTTGTTTTTGGTCTTGGTGATGTGTCATGTGAGAATGCATTAATATTTTTTATAGATGCCTTTTATCAGGTTGAGAAAGTTTCTTCTATTATTTTGCTGTGAATTTTTGTCCTAAGTGAATGCTGGATTTTGTTGAATTCTTTATTTGTGTCTATATAGAGCATATGGCTTTTCTTCAAAATGTGTTTCTGTGGTGAATTACCCTGATAAATTTTAGACATTAAATCAACCTTGAATTCCTGGATTAAATTCCACCTAGTCTTAATTATTACCTTTAAAAAAATATATATTTTATTGCACTTTAGGCTCTAGGGTACATGTGCAGAACATGCAGGATTGTTGCATAGGTAAATACATGGCAATGTGGTTTGCTGCCTCCATCCCCATCACCTATATCTGGCATTTATCCCCATGTTATCCCTCCCTAACTCCCTACCCGCTGCTGTCCCTACCCTAGTCCTCCCCAACAGACCCCAGTGTGTGATGCTACCCTCCCTGTGTCCATGTGTTCTCACTGTTCAACACCCACCTGTAAGTGAGAACATGTGGTGTTTGATTTTCTGTTCTTGTATCAGTTTGCTGAGAATGATGGTTTCCAGATACATCCATGTCCCTACAAAGGACACGAACTCCTCGTTTTTTATGGCTGCATATTGTTGAATTCAACTTTCCAAAAATTTGTTTAATCTGTGATATTAATCTGAAGCTTTCTTTTCTTGTAATATCTTTGTCTGATTTTGGTAACTCGGTAACATTGACTTTATAGAATGAGTTGGGAAGTATATCCTCCTCTTCAGTGACCTAGAAGATGGTATGAAATTTGTATATTTTTCTTTAACTATTTGGTAGAAGTCACCAATGAATCTATCTGCTGCTAAATTTTTATTTGTCAGAAGATTCTAACTACACATTCAATTTTTAAAATAGATTGAAATTCAGGTTATCTATTTCTTCTTTAGAGAGGGTTGGTAATAAGAATTTTTTAGTTTATCTATTTTATCTAAATTCTTAAATTTATTGACATTTATTGGCAAATAGTTGTTTATAATATGCCTTTATTACTGTGTAACCAGTGTGGAATTTGTGCAGTTGCAATGTCTCTCATTATTTATATTGTTAATCTGTCTTATCTCTATTTTTATTAAGCAACCTGGTTAAATATTTATCAATTTTTACTGATATTCTTAAATAAGCAAATCTTGGTTTTATTGATTCTCTCTGTCATTTTTCTGTTTTCTATTTTATTGATTTCTGATTTTTATTAATAGTTTTTTTTTCTACTGCTTACTTTGGATTGAATTTATTCTTTGTTTTTAAGTTTCTTAAGGTGAAAGCTAAGTTCTCTGATTTGATACTTTAATTTTTCCTTCTTTCTTAATGTGGGCATTTAGTACTATAAATATTATACCTTCTCCCTCCACCACCACCAAGTATTTCTTTAACGGCTTCCCACAGTTTTGGTTAGATTGTGTTTTGCTTTTATTCAGTTCAAAGTATTTTCTAATTTCCTTTTTGAGTTACCTGTAACTCACAGGTTATCTAGAAGTGTGTTATTTAGTTTAAAAATATTTGGGGAACGTTCTGGAGATATTTCTGTTATTAATTTTTAGTATAATCCAATTAAATTGAGAAAATGTATTTTGCATGACTTGAGCTTTTTATATGTATTGATACTTGTTTATGGTACAGAATATGTTTTATCCTATGAAACAATCTTGCACTTGAAAAAAAGTGCATTCTGCTATTGTTGGGTAGAATGTTCTATAGTGTCAATTGGGTCAATTTGTTTGATAATGCTTCTCAAATATTCTATACATTTTGTGATTTTTCTGTCTACTTTTTCTATCAAGTACTGAGAAAGAAATATTTGAATATTGGACTATAATTATGGATTTTCCTAGTACTCCTAGTGGTTTTATCAGTTTTTGCTTTATGTCATTTGGCAGTTTGTTATTAGGTACATAAACATTTAGGATTATTGGGTTATCTTAATGAATTGACCTCCTTTTCATTATGAGATAAACTTACAGGAAAATAGTCCTGGTAATTTTTTTTTGCACTAAAATCTACTTTGTCTAATATAATATAATCACTCTAGCTTACTTTCTTTATCACAGCTTCATTGACACATGTTGTACAGCCTAAATTCACACACTTCAAGTGTACAATTCAATATTTAATGTATCTACAGAGTTGTACAGCCATCACCATTATCTAATATTAGAACATTTTCATTATTGCCCAAAGACATTCACCTCTATTCACTTCTCTTCCCACCCTCAGTTTTAGTCAGTCATTTTCAATTTATATTAATTTGCCTATTATGGACATTTCATATAAATAGAATCATACAAAATATGGTCTTTGTATTTGGGGCTTTAAATATTATTTTTAATTAAAATTTTTATTTTAACATAATTGTAGATTTACATATATTTGTAAGAAATAATATAGACAGATCACAGGTACCCTTTAACCAGTTTCCCCCAATGATAGCATCTTACAAAGCATTAGTACACTATCACAATCAGGCTGTGTACATTGATACAATCAACATACAGAAATTTTCATCACCACAAGGATTCCTTCATGCAGTGAAGGATCCTTTTGTAACAATGTCCATTCCTATCCCCACCTTTCCTTAATCTTTGGCAACCACAAATCTCTACTCCATTTCAATAATTCTGTCACTTCAAGAATATTATATAAACGAAATTATGCAGTGTGTAACATTTTAGGATTAGAATTTTTTCACTCACTGTAATTCTTTGGAGACACATGCAGGTTTTTGCATGTAGGAATAGTATTGTTTTTTGTTAAATTCCAGATTAATATTCTATGATATGAATATGCAACAGTTTAACCATATATCCATTGGAGGACATCTTGGTTCATTCTGATTTTGGGCTATTATGAATAAGGTTGCTATACACATTCATGTATAGGTTTTTGTGTGAGTATAAGTCTTTATCTCTCTGGGATAAATACTCAGAAGGTCCACTTGCTGGGTTGTATGGTAATTGCAAGTTGGTTTTTCAAAACACTGCTAAACAGCTTTCCTGAGTGTTGGTACCTTTTTGCATACCCACCAGTAATGTACAAGTGGTCTGGCATTTCTACATTCTCATCAGCATTTATGTTGTATTAGTCCATTTGCATTACTGTAAAGGAATACCAAAGATTGGGTAATTTATAAAGAAAAGAGGTTTAATTGGCTCTCGGTTCTGCAGTCTGTACAGGAAGTGTGATATCAGCGACTGCATCTGGTGAGGACCTCAGGAAGCTTACAATTGTGGTGGAAAAGGAAGGGCAAGCAGGTTTTTAAACAATCGGCTCTCTCATGAATTAATAGAGTGAGAACTCACTTATCCTCAAGGGGATGGTGTTAAATCATTCATGAGGGATCCACCCCCATGATCCAATCACATCCCACCAGGTTCCACCTCCAACATGGGAATCGCATTTCAACATGAGATCTGGAGGGTCAGACATTCAAATCATGTAAAATATTGTCACTATTTTTAAAAATTTTAGCCATTTTGATGGATATGTAGTGATATTTCACTGCAGTTTTAATTTGCCTAAAATTAAGGATATTGATTATCTTTTCATGTGTTTAATTTCTATCTGTATATCGTCATTGGTGAAATGTCTCTTTAGGTATTTTGCCCATTTTCTAATAATTTTTTTGTTGTTAAGGTTTTTGAGTTCTTTATATATTCTAAATGTTGTTCTTTGTTGCGTATGTGGTTTTCAAATATTTTCTCTCACTTTGTAGCTTGTCTTAACCTTTTCACAAGATCTTTTACAGAGCAAAAGTATTTTATTTTCATGAAATCTAATTTGACATTTTTTTCTTTTTTAACCTTGCTCTAATATCAGGTCTAAGAACTCTTCTCCTAGCCCTAGGTTTTCTCCTATTTTTTTTTCTAAATGTCTTATGGTTTTACATTTTACAGTTAATTCTGTGATCCATTTACATTGCTTTTTGTATAGGTGTAAGATTTAGGTTGAGTTTCTTTTCTTTTGTCTTTGGATGTCCAATTGCTCCAATGTGATTTGTTGAAAAGGAAAATTTTCTTCCATTGAATTGCTTTTGTACCTTTGTCATAAATCAATTTGGCATATTTGTGTGGGTCTATTTCTGGATTCTCTATTCTGTTCCATTTATCTTTGTATCTGCCTTTCTTCCAATACCACACAGTCTTGATTATTGTAGCTATATAAATCTTAAAAATCAAGTAGGCTTATTCCTTCCACTTTATTCTTTTTTTCAAAACTGATTTAGTGATTATAGTTTCTTTACCTTTCCATATAAATTTTACAATAATTTTATCTATATCTACAAAAATATGGCTAGGATTTTGATAGGAATTTATACCATTAAAACTGCATATTAAAATTTGGGGAGAATTAACATCTTTACTTATCTTGTTGAGTCTTCCAATCCATGAACACTGATGTCTCTCCATGTATTTAGATCTTATTGAGTTCTTTCCTCAACATTGTGTAGCTTTTGGCATACAAGCACCATACATGTTTTGTTAGATTTACATCTGAGAAGTTTTTTCATGAGTGATTGTCAATGATACTATATTTTAAATTTTGATTTTCATGTGTTCATTTCTAGTATATAGAAATATACTTGATTTGTATATGTTTATCTTGTGTCTTCTACCTTGCTGAACTTATTAGTTCTAGAAGTTTTTATAAATTCCTTGAGATTTCTATATAGGCAGTTACGCCATCTACAAATATGGGCAGTTTTTTTTCTTTCTTTTTCAATTGTATGCATTTTATTTCCTTTTTCTTGTCTTATTACACTGGCTAGAACATCTAGAACTTTGTTGAATAAGAGGGGTGAGAGTAGATAATATTCCCTTGTATAAGGAGAAGGCATTCAGTAGCACATCATTTAGTACAGTGGTAGCTGGTTAGCTGTAGGGTTTTTGGATTCTTTATCTAGTTGAGGAAGCTCTCTATTCCTATTTCTCTAAGTGTTTTTATTATTAAAGGACATTGAATTTTGTCAAATGCTTTTTCTACATTGATTAACATGATCATATGACTTCTTCTTTAGCCTGTTAATATGGTAGATTACACTGATTAATTTCTGATAATTGAACCAATCTGGCATCCCTGGAATAAACTCCAATTGATCATGGTGTATAATTATTTTAATATGTGGCTGAATTTTATCTGCTAATATTTTTTAAAGAATTTTGTGTTTATATTCTTAGGAAATATTGGTCTATAATTTTCTTTTTTGTATCATCTTGATCTGGTTTGGTATCAGAGTAATTGTATAAAATATATTAAAAAGTATTTTCTCCTTTTCTGTTTTCTGAATGAGACTGTGTAAAACTGATGTTAATTCTATTTGATAAAATTCTCCAGTGAAACCATCTAGGGCTGAAGATTTCTTTTTTAGAAAAGTTTTTAGAACAAGTTTAATTTTATTAACAGTTATGGGGCTATTGAAAAGATCTATTTTGCATTAGATGAGTGTGGTACTCTGTAATATCCTAGAAATTCATTCATTTTGTTTAAGTTATCACATGTATGTGTGCGGAGTTGTTTGTTGTTTACAGCATTCCATTATTATATTTTTAATGTCTGAATTCAGAGTTGCGGTAATATCCTCTGTTTCATTCCTATTACAGGTAATTTGTGTCTTTTATATTTTGTTAGTCTTGCTAGAAATTTGTTACTTATATTGATCTTTCCAAACAACCAGTTATTCATTTTTTATTCTGCTTTTAATTTCATTTATTTCTCCTCTTATCTTTACTATTTTCTCCCCTGTTTTCTTTAAGTTTAGTTTGTGCTTCCTTTTTTAGGTTCTTGAGGTGGGAACTTAGATTATTAATTTGAGACTTTTCTCCTTTTCTAATGTATGTATTTAGTGCTATAAATTTCCCTACCAACACTGCTTTAGCTGCATCTCACAAATTTTATCTTATATTTTTATTTTCATCCAGTTTAATAGACTTTTTAAAGATTTCACTTGAGAGTTCTTCTTTGACTCACAGATTATTTAAAAATGTCTTATTTGTTTCCAAGTGCATGGTGATTTTTATATTTCTGGTGTACACATATACACACCAAGTTATCTACATCTATATATATATGTATGTCTGTATCTATCAATCATCTATCTACATAAAATACCAGATAAAGTATACTTCAATGTATATATATATATATATATATAT